>NC_141037.1:13767500-13935000 GCF_052040795.2 Danio rerio
CCCTGTTTATTTTTTTCCCCAATTTCTGTTTAATGGAGGGAATTTTGTTTCAGCACATTTCTAAGCATAATAGTTTTAAAAGCTTATTTCTAATAACTGATTTATTTTAGCTTTGCCATGATGACAGTCAATAATATTTTACTTGATATTTTTCAAGACACTTCTATACAGCTTAAAGTGACATTTAAAGGCTTAACTAGGTTAATAAGGTGAACTACGCAGGTTAGGGTAATTAGGTTAGTTATTGTATAACGATGGTTTGTTCTGTAGATAATCGAAAAAAATTAGCTTAAAGGGGCTAATAATTTTGTCCCAAAAATGGTTTTAAAAAAAATTAATAACTGTTTTTATTCTCGCCGAAGTAAAACAAATAAGACTTTTTCCAGAAGAAAAATTATTATCAGACATACTGTGAAAATTTCCTTGCTCTGTTAAAAATCATTTAGGAAATATTTAAAATAGACGAAAAAAATCAAAAGGGGGCTTTTAATTCTGACTCTAACTGTATATGTAAAACCACTGGGATGTCATATACATTGTGCAACATAAATGAATAAAGAATACAACATTGCACAAAACAAATCTGATCACATCTGATGAAAAAAAACAATAAATCCAGCTAAACACTGCTTTGCGTCCTTGCCTTTTCATTGTGGACTCTTTATTGAGTGCTGCTGATTTCCATCCATTCACTGTTTGAACACAATAGTGCTTTTCCTTGTCAGATTTCAAGATATGACTTTGTTCTCCAGCAAGATTTCTGAGGAACTAACAGTCATTTTTTATGCACAGTGTATTTTCAGTGCCTGTATTTGATATTGCGTACTTCCTCATTAGGGCGTATCATGCATCCCAGCCACCACGCTAAACACTGAGTCACCATGTTAAACATTGAGCCACAATGCTAAACACTGAGCCATGATGCTAAACAGTGAGCTACACACTAAACACTAAGCCACAATGCTAAACACTAAACCACATGTTAAATACTGATGCTGGTCTTGCTGGTTTCAATGCTGTTCTTACTGGTTTCAATGCTGGTTTTGCTGGTCTCGATGATGATTTTGCTGGTTTCACTGCTGGTTTTGCTGGTCTCGATGATGATCTTGCTGGTTTCAATGTTGGTCTTGCTGGTTTTAATGTTGGTCTTGCTGGATTTAATGTTGGTCTTGCTGGTTTTAATGTTGGTTTTGCTGGTTTTGATGATGATCTTGCTGGTCTTAATGAAGATCTTGCTGGTTTCAATGTGGGTCTTGCTGGTTTCAATGTTGGTTTTGCTGGTCTCGATTATGATCTTGCTGGTTTTAATGTTGGTCTTGCTGGTTTCAATGCTGGTCTTGCTGGTTTTTAAAGCTGATTTTGCTGGTCTCGATGATGATCTTGCTGGTTTCAATGCTGGTCTTGCTGGTCTCAGTGCCGGTTCTGACCATTGAGACCAGCAAAACCAGCATTGAAACCAGCAAGACCAGCATCGAGACTAGCAAAACCAGCTTTGAAACCAGCAAGACCAGCATCAAAGCATACATTACCAGCATATGGTAAGCTTTTCACTCATCATAGCACACGTGCTGCTGATGTTGTGACAATAAAAGTCATTTGGTTTATTTTTTTTCAGCAGGGTGTGCAAATTTAAATTTTAATTGCTCTATAGTTGGATTTACAGCTTTACATCACCTCACTCCACATCAAAATCTACACTAGTTCTACAATCTGACGGGTAGCATATACATCGTCATTGAGATGTGCTACCTACTTTTTGAATGGGAGGAAGGACAATTGGACAGAACACTGCCCTACAACAAAGCTATAGAGGAATTACAGTACAAACCCATGTCACACATGATGTCACACAGGTTCCCGGTTGCAAAAAGATTGTATAAGAGCTTGTATAGCTCCATCTTCTTTTCTTGTCTTTGGCTAGGCAGAACCTCGGTTTTTAGCACTACAAAGTTTTGAATTGGTAATTCTGGAACATTATTTCTTGCACATGACCACACAGAACAAAATTGTAAGCATCCAAAGACTAGTAGGCTTTTATCTTCTCTCTTGTCAAATCACTTGGAGCTGCATTGAGATTGTATATTTGGGGCTGGATGCTTGGCCATTTCGTCTTATCCAATATCCATTGGGAGGGTGCTATCGCAAATGGACCTGTCAGACGAATGCCACCCTTTAAGGTTAATTTTGCCAAATGACTGTGCTTTTCATTGGGTAACAAGCTGTTATAATATGCTGTAAGTATTATGTAAATAATATATATATATAATATGTAATCAATATAACTTATTTCTAAGACAACAACAAACTCTGTACCGCATCGGATGTCATTCCCTCACTGTAAATGCTAGCGCTCACGCTTTCTTTTCTGTAACCTCGCTGCGCGCACATCCTAAATGTTTACAAACATGGTAATTCGTCTACTGAACACTAATAAAACAGCTAACATTATTCAGATGGGACTATTGTCATGTGCATTTTGGAATATAGCATAAAAATGATTGCTGAAAATGCCAAGATGTGCATACAAAAAATGAGTAGGATAAACTTTTTATTCGATTAAAAAATGCAATAGATAATAAATTACAATAAAAAATACATTTATAAAATAAATTTCAGCATGCAAATAAAAACAATGATGTGATTTTGTGATAACAGATCATGAATTTACAAAAATGGCCATAATGAGAAGGAATTAATAGACAAGCCAGGGGACCGACCACATTGCAACATTGGAGAACATCTGAATGTTGTTTTGGTCATTCTAAAATCTTTCAGCCAAAGTCTGTCACCAAAGTGGTTCAGTATTATTACCTCGAGTGGCACCAAAAGCAACCACACATTCATTTCATTTTGTCTTTAGATGTGCAAGTAATTTATTATATTAAAAAAGGCCCACAGTGGCTTCTTCAGCAGCAGCAAGATCCATCTTTCTTTTTGATATTTGGCACCAGTTTATCAGTAAGTAACATTTTTGGTTCTCTTTGACTCATTGGATAGAAACTCTGCTTTATTTACAAATTTTTTACACAATATTCCAGTTTTATGCATGAATTCATTTCACATCTTTGGGTGGAAGCTTAGCTAGTGGCTCTGAAGAGTTGATTTTATCCAACAATGACAAACAAATATAAAAACATAAAATCATTCAGGGCTACAAATCTCCTGCCTGCCCATGCAGTTCATCCTGTGGGAAAATCTGCAAGCACACAATGGAATGAAGTTCAGCCAAAGTGGGAACTCTTTTTCTTTTCCTTTGCTCTGCCAGTGTTCATCTCCTCTCTGCTGGTGAAATATAAACCCTGCTGCCTCCACTCGTCCTCTTCTCCAGCTCTTTTACCCACATTGCCCAACACTTTTTTTCCTCCGCCTGCTCTCAGAAGGGGTTCAGACTAAGAGTTATTCCCTGGATATGAACTCCATGACCCCTGCTCTCTCTCCGTTTCTTTCCTTCTGTATGTGCTTCATCTCTGCTGGATAAATAGACAGCTCACACCGGGGACCACTATGAGCAATGGCTTCACTCTTTACACAGTCTAACTAAAGAAAAACATTTCTTTTTATTTCCCTCCAAGGAAATCATTGCTACTATGGAGCCCCTAGATTGAACCATTCATGAATGCATTCATTTTTAATTGAACTTATTTGTGCTTTCTAAGTCAGGTAATGTTTTTAAACTACAGCCTTCAAACTTCTATTACAGATTTTAAAGTATTTTTTTAATCAATACATTTTTACAATTTATTTATAATATATCTTAAATACATTTCATTTAAACTCAAATATTTTAGTTTGCTTTATGGGTTAACGGGTGGTTAGATTAAGTCCTTTGCAGTATGTCAAATAAGGCTGAGGAGTTGAGTGCCGGCTGTTGTCAAAATGGAGCAATTCATGTTTTGTTTCCTATATCTTTGACAGAGCTGTGCTTCAGACACTTACTGCATACTAGACCTGAGAGCAAATCCAGTGTCTGCAGTCCAGAGTTATTCTCCAGATGTGACTCTCTGACTGCTGAAGGCCTCAACTGTGCAGGTATATCATTACACCACTTTTACAATGGATCTGATGAGAGCTGGAGAATAAATGAAAAGCAAACTCTATTTCTGGCAGTGGCCAGTTTGAAGATCTGCAGCGTTACAAAACAGTCCACAAAGTTCAATATATATATATATATATATATATATATATATATATATATATATATATATATATATATATATATATATATATATATATATATATATATATATATATATATATATACACACACACACACACATACATACAATTATTAGCCCCCCTGTTAATTTTTTTCCCCAATTTCTGTTTTTTTTCCAACATATTTCTTTAGTTAAAACACATTTTTAATAACTCATTTCTAATAACTGATTGCTTTTATTTTTGCCATGATGACAGTAAATAATATTTTACTAGATGTTTTTTTAAGACACTTCTATACAGCTTAAAGTGACATTTAAAGGCTTAACTAGGTTAATTAGGTAAACTAGGTAGGTTAGGGTAATTAGGCAAGTTGGTTTGTTCTGTAGACCATCGGAAAAATGTATGGCTTTTTTTAATAGTTTTATCCTTAAAATGGTGTTTAAAAAATTTAAAACTGCTTTTATTCTAGCCGAAATAAAACAAATAAGACTTTCTCCAGAAGAAATAAATATTATCAGATATACTGTGAAAATGTCCTTGCTCTTTTAAACATCATTTGGGAAATATTTAAAAAAGAAAAAAATCAAACCTAATTCTGACTTCAACTGTATATAAACTTATGATATATATGAGTGATCCTTTTATACACATTGACTTCTGACTTGTACCTTTGTTTGGTCCTTAAATAACCCATGTTGACCCTAAGGTGCTTCTATGATCCTTTGAGGGAACAACTTCACCACTTGCATACTAATGGCCCGTTTCCACTGAGTGGTACAGTATGATAAGGTACAGTTTAGTATGCTTTTTATGTCCATTTTCTAGTGATGTGTCGTTGTGCGCTGAGGATTCGAGGGTTATTTCCCACCACAGCCTCGCCTTCGTTTTCTTTTAAATGGCGGCCGTGTGAAATAAGCGTATAGTATTGTTTTTCATATATTTTAGAATTCGGCAGGAACTCAGCAGTGTTTGGAGAGTAAATGATGAAAGGACTTTCATTTTAGGGTTGACTATCACTTTAAACAAGGACACTCATAAACCTCCTCCGGCTTTCATATGAAGCCACTTGTGGGCAAATGTGCTTTTGATTAAGGCTCTGGGCAACGTGTTAAACACTCCATTCATCATGATTTTGACAATAGCAATGAATCTAACACGATGCACAGACCACAATGAATTACACGCGCACACAGAAAGAGAGAGGGAAAATAAAAATAAGCAGCACAATTTTCTAGAAATATCTGGATTGAGCAGCAAAATTATGTTCTGAAGCTATTTCACCAGTTTTAGAATCCCTTCCCCGGCACCCAGTCCAATTTAGGATTCAGTACAAGTTATTGTTATTTGTGGTAACACATTATTTTGATGGTCCTTTTGAGTACTGGACTGTTTGCTTAATATCTGTTGATACTGCTCCTTCAACATTTAACTGACTATAAGAAACTTTGCAAGTGCATGTCAACTTACAATAACCCCAACCCCAACATTCTACTTATAATCTAATGAGAATTAGTTGACATGTAGATGCATTGTAAGTTAAACTCAACAAACGCACTATCAAAATAAGTACTATCTCTTCTTCCAGTGAAACCTGGTCAAGACGGCAGGACAAAGTTTCACACAAAAGTCACAGAAAACAATAGAACAAAATTACAAAATTACCATTTGTAAAAAAAAAAAAAAAAAAAAAGATCAGATCAGATCAGATCATAAACAATTACAGGTATTTTTTAAGACATTATACAGAAGAGTTTTAAGGTACTCAAAGTCTGAAGTGTGTCAAGATTAATATGATTTTGCAGATCTAAGCCCTAGGAGCATAAAAGGAAAAAGCACATTTGCCAAGTTTTGACAATACCCTTGGGACTGTTAACTGAATACAGTAACCAAATCTAGTGCGATGGTCATTTATGTGAAATGTTAGCTAATTTGAAAGATATGATGGTGGTTTACCTAAGGGAGTCTTAAAGTGAATAAGTACAAATGTAATTTTCTCCTTTGATATAAAGATAACCAATCTGGAATCGTACAAAATACAATGATGCTTCCTGCACCTGTGACAAAGTGTATTGCTGCGTGATGAACAGAATCAAATTTTATATAGAGTAAAATCAAAATCAGACAGGGCTTTTTCTGTTGCAGCCTCTCGTCTGTGGAATTGCTTGCCTTTATATATCAGGCCATGCTCTTCCCTTGGTGCTTTTAAATCTCATTTTAAAAAATCATCTTCTTTCTCTTCAATTTGAAGTTAATTAATTTTATTTTGTTTACATATACAAGTATATATGTGAGTGTTGGTTGATTTATAAAGCACTTTAGTCAACATTTGTTGTTTTTAAATGTGCTCTATAAATAAAGCTAATAAATAAGCATTTATATTTCATAATATAATATTTTTTAAAAATAGATTGCAGCAAATAAAAAAAAAGGCCAGAAGGTTTTGTCAATTATTTTTGTTTTATGTTGTCAACTCAAATTATGGAAGAATTGTAATCTATTTGCTAGCAAATAAAATACAACATAAATGTGTAAAAACTAATGAATTAACTTAATTCCTTCATGTTGTCCTAACACAAATTGATTGTGTGAAACCCAGCATTTTTTACAGTGTACGTGCATAGACATACAATACGAGTCGCATTTCATACAATATGGAATCGCCAACTACTGACCTGGCATGCAGTGTTTCATGTAAAAAACACACCACCATTTTGACAGCATTGTTGCCTGTACAGGAAACTTTCACCAAATAAAATAAACTACACTCAAAATATTTTGTTTGCTGTTTGTTACTTATTTAAATTGAGCTGAAACAACACTATTTTTGTGTTTTGGGGGGGGCAACTTAATTGTTTTATGTTTAATTCACTTAATTAAAAAACAATAATAAATCCTTCATGTTGTCCCAACACAAATTATTGTGTGAAACCAAGTTATTTATTACAATATGAGCTGCATTTCATGCAATATGGAATCGAAACTGCTGACCTGCATGCAGACTTCACAGTTTTATGTGACAACAGAAATCATTTTGACAAAATTACATGAATATACATGATACAATAAACATGAAACTGTCCCCAAACGCAAATAAAAAAAAACTACACTTAAACCATTATGTTTGCTGTTTGTTTGAACTACTTTTTTAACTAAGCTGAAACAACCTGTCATGATCACCAGCGATCCAGCCTGTGCAGATCGCTAGAGAACTACAAATATGCCAGCAAAAGAACTACATATCCAGTCATGCACCACTCACACACCTGGCCTAGATCCCCATGATTGCAAAGAGACACAGCTGAAGCTGTTCGGGACTAATCACACAGACTATTAGTGCTGTCGCCTCACAGCAAGAAGGTCGCTGGTTCGAACCTCAGATCAGCTGGCGTTTCTGTGAGGAGTTTGCATGTTCTCCTGTGTTCGCGTAGGTTTTCTCTGGGTGCTCCGGATTTGCCCTAAGTCCAAGACATGCAGTATCAGGTGAATTGGGTAGGCTAAATTGTCCATAGCGTATGAGTGTGTGTGTATGTTTCCCAGAGATGGGTTGGGGCTGGAAGCGCAACTGCTGCATAAAAATGTGCTGGATAAGTTGGCGGTTCATTCTGCTGTGGCGACCCCAAATTAATAAAGGGACTAAGCAGACAAGAAAATGAATTTATGCACCTCTCAAACACACACATTACTGAGTCTTGTTTTGCAGTTGTGACATTACGACACATTTTCCCCTGCCTTGCTTTGGCGTGTTTTCGACCCTCGCCTTGTTTGTTTTTTTGTTTATGTTTGCATTGTTTCTGCCTGCCTGTACTGACCTACCGCCTATTTTTTTTGACCATGACTCTGGATTTTCCTTTATACATCTTTGCTCCTAATTGTAACCGTTGCTTGCTTGACCATTCTAAACAAACCTGCGTTTGGAATCCACACTGACCTTGTCAGCATCCCAATTCACATTACACAACCCAATACATTTTTTTGGCGGGGGGCACAACTTAATTGTTTTACATTTACTCTACTAGTGGAAACTAATAAGTTAACTCCTTCAGGTTGCCCAAAAATAAAACAATTGTGGGAACCCAGCATTTACAGTCTAATTATTACCCCTAGCCTACTTCTTGCTCCTACACAATTGCATTTCCCAGTGCACTCATCTACCAAATGCTTGAAGTTCAACATCAGCTTCTCCACATATGGCCGCTGATCCATGAAACATCATTCTGGACTCTCCCAGCGGCACGAGTGTGTTTTTGCGATTGTTGTCCATGCTTCTTAACATGATATGGATTCGCTGGCTGGAAGGAAAATAAACAGAGCCTGTCCTTTGTTTGACCTTCGTCAATGGGCAGCATAGGATTTCCAGCACTCATAAACAATGAGGCAAGCAGGGAGGTCTGATGACATCATCACTGCCGAAGGGAAGTCAATGGTGTGCAGTTACAGAGCAGTGACAATGGTGTGATTCGAGTAAAATAAAACATTGAGGATGGGTGTTGGCACATTAAGTTTGAGTTTGGCTATTGTGCTTACAAACTCATGTTTTCAGTATATAGACACCGCTCATTTTACAACATCCCTCAGTAGGGAGCCAGATTGAAGTGTCTTGCTCAAGGGCACAACAGTGGCAGCTCAGGAATTAAAGCTTCTGGTGTTTGAACTTACAGCCTTTAGGTCACAAGCCCACATTTCTAAATGCTGAACTATCCATTCATCATCCACTTACTGGTGGAAATTGTGGAATTATTGACTACAAAGTGAAAGATCAAGGTTAAAGGAACAGTTCAACTGAATTTAATCTTTTGCTCCCCCTTCTATAAAATTAAAACTCCTATTTATTAAGCACTGAACAGGAGGTTTGGGAAGTAAATAAAGGTCCAGCTTTAAAAATGAAAGCAAAATAACATGCGTTTTGTTGGGGATAAGGAATTTCAAAGGAATGTTTTAAACTTATTTTTGTCTCTTTTTCTTTTCATAAAAAAATGTCTATTTGTATTGCTTAAAGGTCATATGCTTTGCATACTAATGAAGCATTTTTGCAGAAGTAGATGAAGCTGATAGAAATGCAAAGGCCTGATTGTCTAAAATTAACTTGAGCTCTGCAGCTAAACTCCCTGTCAGCAGAAATGTGTTAAAACTGAACACATTGTGAATGTGTGAAGTTGAAAAAGGCTTAGGTTTTTACTGTATGTTGTGCAAAGAATTTGTAGAAAAAGAGGAAGTATGTATGGGTGCGGGCAATGGAGGACTGGAGAATGATTGACAAGTGACGAATTTCACTAAACTCCACCTGTTAATATTAGCTGCCTGTATAAGTCAGGAAATAAAAAACTGTGGCACATCTCCTGAATGTAACTTTTGCATTAAGGACACCAGAATTCTGTCAATCAATTATTCATTTGGATCCATTAAATTACAATTATGTTTGACATTGTAGAAAAACCTCTCCTAAAATGTTTTTTATTGAACACACATGGAAATGATGAAATATTCCGACAGTTTTAAAAATTATTTATTTATTAATATATATTCAAGACTGGAAATGTATTTTCTTAATTTTTAAATATAATTTTGCTTTTGAAAGCTATAAAATGTATAATAGATATTGTATATTAGACATTATATACACACATTAAATACATATAATCAAAACATTTATTTATTTTCCTTCAGCTTAGTCCCTTTATTCATCTTGGGTGGCCACAGCGGAATGAACCGCTAACTTATGCAGTATATGTTTTACACAGTGGATGCCCTTTCAGCTGCGAATGTTTTTGAACTGTTGGGGAAACCCGAGCACCCGAAGGAAACCCATGCAAACACAGGGAGAACATACATTCATTTTCTTTTCAGCTTAGTCCCTTTATTAATCTGGGGTCACCACAGTGGAATGAACCGCCAACTTATCCAGTATATGTTTTACACCTAGGATGCCCTTCCAGCTGCAACGCAGTACTGGGAAACATCCATACATGCTCATTCACACACATACACTACGGACAATTTAGCCTACCCTATTCACCCATAGCACATGTTTTTGGACTTGTGGGGAAAACCAGAGCACCCAGAGGAAACATACGCGAACACGGGGAGAACATGCAAACTTTAGACAGAAATGACAACTGACCCAGCCGAGGCTCAAACAGCGACCTTCTTACTATCTAATTAAAACATATAACATAATATGGTTTTAATAAATATTACATTAAGTTATACTACATTATATATATTGAATATAAAATACTGTATTTAAATAAGCTAGATATATTATAAGCATTGATTTTATTTTATTTTCACTTTCAGGATTGACTTGTGTCTTTGTGTCTGCATATTCACTTACAGTTCTGTCACATGCTTAAACTGTACATTGCTTAATGTACAATCTGTTGGTTCGGGTTCAGTATGACTTTGTATTTTTGTATTATTTTTTATTTCTTGATTTTCTTTGTTTTCTCATTATTCGTTTTTTATATTGTTCTTGTTTAACGGTTGTACATTTCTATTAAATAAATCAACATTAAAAACATTTAATAAATGTATTTATTTAAATTATATATTTCATTCATTCATTCATTTTATTTTCGGCTTAGTCACATCATTAATCCGGTGCCGCCACAGCGGATTTGAACCGCCAACTACTGGGAACTGGGAAACATCCATACACACTCATTCCCTCACATACACTACAGATGATTTAGCTTACCTAATTCACCTATACCACATGTCTTTGAACTTGTGGGAAAACCGGAGCATATATTTGAACATATATTCTGACTATAAATTTTGGTATTACTTTATTTTGATGGTCCCTTTAACACATTTTGTTGAATTTAGGTTACACTAAATCTACATGCCAACTAATTCTTATTAGATTAGAAGTTGACTGTTAGGTTTGGGTTAGGTTTAAGTTGACATGAACTTGCAAAGTAACCGAGTCAGTTAAATGTCTGTTGAAGGAGCAGTATCAGCACATAATAATCAGACAGTCTACTAATACTCAAATAGGCATTAATTGGCATGTAGTCAACAAAATGTGCAATAGGAACCATCAAAATAAAGTCACCTGATTATTTGTATTATTTTTTCCTATAGGAGTTCGATAGCTTTATGTAGGGATTTATTTCTTATGAAAATCTCTTTTTTGTTCATTATGTTGACACATTTATACTTACATTCTGTGACGGTCAATTTAGAAGGTTACTTTAATATCTTTTTTACTTATTAAATGGCATAAAATGACAATATAATACACCGATCATAGACCTAGACTTCTTTTATGATGATTTTATAATTATTTTATTTTAGATTGGTCATTTTTGGTATACACATTGTGAAACTCACAGTGCAATGTAGAAGAAACTTGAATATTGTTCCTTATATTTACTTTAAAGTAAAAAAAAATAAAAATCACATGATGATGAGTTAATATTCCTAAATAAAACCACAAAGCCACTATCAAATATCCTTAAAAAAAGAAAACACAGAAAAACAAAGAAGATGTTGTATTGAATAAGGCAAAGTACTGTATGCAATATAATGACTTTAATATGAAAGCATTTTGCAATGAATGGGAATCACTAAATTGTGAATGAATAGAGTCATATGAGATCAATTTGGGGTCATGCGTCAAGAACGATTACTTTCAGAGCAACAGGAACTGCCATGTAATAAATCACAGCAAAACACCAGATGGAAGTTAATTGCTTTGTATTTTGTTATCAGAGGCTTTTTGCACAAAGTGGAAGTGACTCCCCAGATCTCTGGTTTGCCTGAGGACATCCGCTGACGTTTGCCACAACCTCTGTGACTCAAGTATTTTTACCCAAGGACACTGGATCCTGGCCTGACTGATCTGACTGGTGGATGTGTCTGAGAACGGCTGACCTGAGCATCTTTCCCACCATAGGTGTGGTCCTGATACGCTTTTTGGCAGAGGAGGATGTCTTACATTTCAGCAACTATTGTTCTCCTATTCTTCCTGGCAGAAGTTCACTCTCTCACTTCCACACACACACACACACACACACACAGAGAGAAATCACTTCCTACAACCTGCTGACCTGATATGTGGATCTAATTCTCACTTCATAGACAGTTCTGTGTCTGTTCTTATGCTTTCTTTTTCAGATCAGGGGAAAAAAAACTTGTGCTGTATAATGTTACAATACAAATAAAACTGCATTTATAAATAAATAAATAAATAAATAAGTGCTGTCAAATGATTAAATCACATCAAAATAAATAGATTTTTACATAATATAGAACGATTATTTAGTGATTTTCACGCACACCCATCTCTAGGGTTTACAAAGAATGGTCTGAAAAAGAGAAAATATCCAGTGAGCGGCAGTTCTGTGGGCTCAGATGCCTTGTTGATGCCAGAGGTCTGAGGAGAATGGCCAGACAACAGTAACTCAAATAAGCACTCGTTACAACTGTAAAATGCAAAAGAGCATCTGTAAAAACACAACAAGTCCAACCTTGAGGCGGATGAACTACAGCAGCAGATCACACCGGGTGCCACTCCTTTCAGCTAACAACAGGAAACTGAGGCTATAATTTCACTCAGGCTCAGCAAAATTTGATAATAGAAGATTGTAAAAACGTTGCCTGGTCTGATGAGTCTTGATTTCTGCTGTGACATCAAGATGGTAGGGTCAGAATTTAGTGTCAACAACATGAATGCATGGATCCATCCTGCCTTATATCAATGGTTCAGGCTGGTGGTGGTGGTGTAATGGTGTGGGGGATATTTTCTTGGCACACTTTGGGCCCATTAGTAGCAATTGAGCATTGTGTCAACACCACAGCTTACCAGAGTATTGTTGTTGACTATGTCCATTCCTTTATGGCTACAGTGTATCCATCCTCTGATGGCTACTTCCAGCAGGATTACGCGCTATGTCATAAAGCACAAATCAACTCAGACTGGTTCCTTGAACATTACAATGAGTTATCAAATGATCTCCACAGTCACCAAATTCTTGATCCAATAGAGCACCATTGGGATGTGGTGGAACAAGAGATTCACATCATGGATGTGCAGCCGACAAATCTGCAGCAACTGCGTGATGCAATCATGTCAATATGAACTAAAATCTCTGAGAAATATTTCCAGTACCTTGTTGTTAAGGCAGTTATGAAGACAAAGCAGGTCTAACATGGTACTTGTAAAGTGTACCTAATAAAGTGGCCGGTAAGTGTATATGATTGTGTTTATAGTACACACACCTAAATAATGTATGTTTTGTGAAATATAAAATGTCTATTTCTGATTATTACAAAACTTGCCAGCTAGTTTTAATGAACTGTAAAGAAAAGTCTCAAAACACAGCCATTAAAATAAGAAAGTAAAAAGTTAAATATTGCTTATAAATCCTTCCTGATCTCAAGATTGATATGTTAATCTACAGATTTAGTTTGTATATAAACTGAAAGGGAAACTCCTAAAACTGCATATATTTTTTTTAAGTAAATCTGGACTTTGAATTCATAAACAGGGTTTCACCATACAATCCATTGTGGGTATTACTTTTTAGACTAATTACTCCAAATGTTCATTAATATCACAGGTCTTAACAAAATTTTAGAATTTTCATATTCTGGATGAACTATTCCTGCCACTATAAAGTATTAAATAGCAACACAAACTCCCACTGCCACATCTAATCATAAAACGAAAAACAAAACACGAATTTGAACCACCTTTAAAAGAAAGTTACATTGATGTCAGATGTGTTCCGATCAAAGATAATCACATTTTATGCACCAGGGTCTCGTGTAAAAGCGGGAAAACCTTCGGAAACACGTCTATGTGCAGGTTAACTTACAGCCCGGCCCTCCCAAGCTCAGAGAATGAGATCCAAGAAACCCCTGAGACCAAAAACAAGGGGAAGTCTCAGTCAAAACATTTCTATTTCACGCCAAACACACTCTATTTAAAAAAAAAAAAGCATTGGGTGTCTTGTTTTTCTTTTGCTTTCAGTGGAGAAAGTCCCTGCAAGCAGCTGTGAGGAAATTCCCTGTTATTAACAAAAGGTTGTCGCGTATAAAGTTTGCATCATTACTCCACATCTGTTTGGATAGCTTGAGTGCTTCCTGTCTGTCACTGTGTAAAAGTAAAGGTGCAGTAATAGAGACGGCGTGTTGAAAAGCCTTTCTATAACATGCCTTTTCCTATCTGACAGTCACGTGTGACCAATAGTCTTGTTGAAAGGCCCTTGTACATATAGGTTAACTGTGTAAACAGAGGGAATTATGGTTTCCTATATGCTGTGCAGGAATTTTCAGATCACGCTACAAGCTGGTACGGATGCGTATAGGTGAGGATACTTTAGCGGATGGCAATAAATGTGTCATCATTACAGGTTTTTTCATGTAGCTGTTTCCGCTGAAAGTGCTTACTGCAAAACAAAAAGCACAGAGTCAACCAGAAAGAGATTTGGCGCACATGAGACTGTCTGTGGTTTGTATCTTTCAGTGTCAAATGTGATGCTGTAAGCATAAATGCTAACTGCTATCATGCCTAGCTGTAACATTTCAGAGTGACCACGACCACCATTGTCAAGCAGCAAACTCTCTATATTATTATTATTAATAATAATAATAATAATAATAATAATAATAATATTGACAATTTTGGAGTGTGTAAAGACAAAATGTCAATATCTTATGCTTTCAAATGTCACTTTAATCTACATATCCATGCTCAATGGGGTGTATGCTCAGGGACTTTTAATTTTCAATAAGTCAGCTCAAGCTGACAAAAGGAAAAACAACCTGTAATCTTTCTTTAAAAATCAATCATATTCATTGCCTGATTGGATATAAAGTGGCTCTCAGACCGGACAAGAAGCGCTGCATTAAAGGTGCAGTATGTAAGTTTGACACCCAGTGGCTGAACTAGATATTGCATTCCTGGATCAAAACACACGCAAGCGCAGGTTGCCAGATTGTGGACCAACAGAAATGTGCCTGACTGTTGAGCCTAAAGGCTGATTTAGGGCTGATCTAAATTGTGCTCTAAATAAAAGCAACGACACACAATAGAAGGAATATTTTCATATTAAAAGGAGTTTTTTTTCCTAACCAATACCTAGAAGTTATATTTTAGAAACGGTTTCGAAAAAACTTAAATGACATGATCACCTCAGGGGTGACGCGTAGGAGCAGCAGATAGCACAATTGCCTCTCAGCAAGAAGGTTGCTGGTGGAGCCTCGGCTGGGTCAGTTGGCATTTCTGTGTGGAGTTTGCATGTGTTAACATGGGTTTTCTCAACAAGTCCAAAGACATGTGTCGTAGTTTAATTGGGTAAGCTAAATTGGCCGTAGTGTACGTGTTTTATTGATGTTATTGAGTGTGTATTGGTGTTTCCCAGTGATGGGTTGCAGCTGGAATTTTTTACTTTTACATTTAAATTTAGTCATTTAGCAGACGCTTTTATCCAAAACGACTTACAAATGAGGACAAGGAAGTAATTTACACAACTATAAGAGCAACAATGAATTAGTGCTGTAGGCAAGTTTCAGGTATGTAAAGTGTAAAGTTCGGGAAAGGGATTTCTTCCCTCTTTGGGATGTAACCACGAGGCGATGTTCATTCACAAAACGCAAGTTTCTGGAGGGCACATACATCTGCAGAAGTGAGAGCAGATAAGGAGCAAAGCCAGAAGTTGCTTTGTAAGCAAACATCAGAGCTTTAAATTTGATGCGAGCAGCAACTGGCAGCCAGTGCAAACGGGTGAGTGGCGGAGTGACATGCTTCTTTAAGTTCATTGAAGACCACTCGTGCTGCTGCGTTCTGAAGCAGCTGAAGAGGCTTGATAGAGTTAGCTGGAAGCCCGGCTAGTAGAGAGTTGCAATAGTCCAGTCTGGAGAGAACAAGAGCTTGAACAAGGAGTTGAGCTGCATGTTCAGATAGGAAGTGTCGGACCTTTCAATCGTTACTCCAAGGCTTTTCACCCTTTTGGATGTAGTAATGATTGCCCCATCCATCTGGATTGAAAAGTTATGATGTAGAGTCGGGTTGGCAGAAACTTTTCATTTTCGTAAAGCATTTCCGTTTTCGTGAGGTTAAGCTGAAGATGATCTTTCATCCCGTGTGAAATGTCTGACAGGCAGGCTGAGATGCGAGCTGGAACCGAGGGATCATCAGGGTGAAAAGAGAGGTATAGCTGGGTATCATCAGCATAGCAGTGGTAGGAAAATCCATGTTTCTGGATGACTGATCCTAAAGATGTCGTGTAGATGGAGAAGAGAAGTGGCCCAAGAACAGAGCCCTGTGGTACCCCGGTGTTTAGATGCTGTAGGTTGGACACCTCTCCCCTCCAAGACACCCTGAATGACCTGTCAGAGAGGAAAGATCTGAACCGCTGAATATACAGTGCCTGCAAAGCCCAGTGACTCAAGCGTAGACAGCAGCAAGATGAGGACTGATGATTTAGAGTCTGCTTTAGCCAGTCTGAGATCCTCCACAACTGAGAACAGGGCAGTCTGACTGGCCTTTCTAAAAGCCAGATTGCTTGTTGTCCATGAGGTTTATTTAAGTAAGATTAAAACTGTTAAAACTGCTTTTAAGAGAGGAAAGGATCGATCGTATTGGAGAAACAATAGAGACTTGTAATAAGTCAAAGTATAAAAGTTATTACAAAGTTTTGTACTAAGCCAAAGTATTAAAAAAAACATTTAAAAAATCCACAAGGAAAACACCTTCCTAACAAATTTATATGTTAGTTCACTAAAAAAAAAAAAAAGAAAAGAAAAAGAACAGTAATATTTCAATATCTGTAATATTTGTTCTCCCACTGCATCATTTTGTAATGATGTCAGAGGGGCGATACCGAAAAGAAGGTACAAAAAAACACCCGCCATCATAACCTCAAAAATGCCGTAATGAAACAAGTTCATACTTCTGTCTGAGGCAGGGGATTCCAAACTTTCCCAGCTCATGATGGAAGCACTGAAGTCATAGTCGGCAAACAGCCAAATGTAACCGTAATAGACCTGCAATGAAAAGAAATCTGCAATCACTGCATGTGAAGGCCGTGCAATGTATATAATGCATTTGTCTTCATAGCAACCCTTGTTTTGTGTATAGCGCACACTCCTTTTGTTTAACCTTGAGCGTTTTGAGAAAACACAGCATAAAATATGTCTAATTGCTTCCTTAAGAGGTGCCATATGATACCCGACTCCCCCTATGGTTGAATATCCCTACATGTAAACACGTAATTTCCTCTTGATGGTGGAGAGCACTCGTCCATGGAACAGTAGGTGTCAGATTCATGAGAAAACCTGCTCCATTTGTTTTTACTATGTTGTTTTCCCATATTAGAGCAGCTGTTATGTTATTTCCGTCATACTAATAGAACTGAGAGCATTACAAGTCTTCATTTGTGGTTAGCACTATCGCCGCACAGCAAGAAGGTTGCTGGTTCGAGACCCGGCTGGGTCAGTTAGCGTTTCTGTGTGAAATTTGACAGTGGCGTAGCGCAAAATGCGGGGGCCCCCTGCAGGGATCACTGATGGGGCCCCCTTGGGGGGGGTTGATCACAAACTGAGGGGACGGGGGGAGTCGGTGGAGCGAGGAAGCGATCACAAATTGAGGAGCGCTCAGGGAAGGGGGGCGGGGTGGAGCGACAACCCGGGGTAGCGTTCACAAACTGAGGAGCGATCACAAACAAGTGGCGAAAGCATCAAAGAAACCGGAAGTCATTCATTTTCAATGAGAACCGGAGGCGAGGAGCATCGCGGCGCATCTTCTCCGGTGTGGGTGTCGAGGAGAGTTGAGATCAAGTCAACTTTATGGTAATGAGCTATGACGCGGTTCGGCAGCAAGCAATCAGTGTGAAGTAGTCCACCGCTTCAGAGGAGTTCAGAAAACACAGTCCTGTGAACTTTGGTTCTGACCACAGTTGTTCCCAGGGGTTTGATTATTGCGGTTGCCAGATTTTCAAATTGCGACGACGCAGGGCCCCCAAATCACGCGGGACCCCCCCGCGGTGCTTGCCCTGCTGGCCCGTCCGCTACGCCACAGGAGTTTGCATGTTCTCCCAGTGTTTATGTGGGTTTCCTCCTGGTGCCCAGGTTTCCCCCACAGTTCAAAAACATGCACTATAGGTAAGTACACTATTGGCTGTAGTGTATGAGTGTGTATGGATGTTTTCCAGTGGGTTGCAGCTGGCTTCCGCTGTGTAAAACACATGCTTGACAAATTGACGGTTCATTCCGCTGTGGCGAACCCTGAAAAATAAAGGGACTAAACTGAAGGAAAATGAATGAATGAATAAATGAATAAATGAATGAATGAATATTACAGGGCAGCTTGAAGGGATAGTTCACCCAAAACTGAAAATGTATTTACTATTTATCACTCTCAAGTGGTTTCAATCCCTTATGTTTCTTTGTTTTGTTGAACACTGAGGAAGATATTTTGAAGAAAGCTGGAAACCTGTAACCATTGACTTCTATTGGAAAAACAAATAGTATAAGGTCAATGATTACAAGCTTCCAATAACATCCAACTGATCATATTTTGTGTTCAATGGAAGAAACTCTTAAAGCAGGGCTTGACAATAAGGACTGCCTAATATCCCGGGGCCTGGTGCGAGATGCTCGAACCAGTGTATAGAATGGTTACTGGCCCAATCAGGCCAGTGCTGCCTTGTCACAAAAGTATACTTTGGCTGCGACTGTCTAATAAGAAAGTGAAAGCATGCAGAAATATTAAAGAGAGCTGTTTATCCATTAGGAAAATTGATCAAAGTTACCATCTGATATTTTTTCCATTTTTTAATCTCATAATATGTTGTGTTAGGCCTGTTGTTTTGCTCATTTCTGCACTGACAACTCAAAAGAAAGATCAACATTGATCTGCTTCATGATCTGATGCAGTCTCTGTTCATCTGTTATTTCTCTCTATAATTTAGTATGTTATATTATATTATATTATATTATATTATATTATATTATATTATATTATATTATATTATATTATATTATATTATATTATATTATATTATATTAATTATAATTAGTATTTTAATAAATATTCAACTATTTAAATTTATTTTTTTACATTTAATAAATGTAGTCATGATGAACTGAACAATTTTCCTTAAAAAGAAACATGAAAAAAATGTATAAAGCTGACCCCAAACTTTTGACCGGTAGTGTAAAAAAATAAAAATAAATAAATAAATATAAATATAGTATTATATTTAGTCAAATCACAATTGTATTTTTTAAATTATCAGTTGTATTTAAATAAGTTATGCTGAATAAAAAGGGTAGGTATTACAATTATGTTTGGCGTTTGACAAATTATTTAAAATACTGCATGTGGCTAAGAAATAGCTGTTAACTTCTTTTTTTACAGTAAATAGCTATATACAATATTGTATGTATAGCTTTGTCAAATTAAATGTTAACTGTTTTTAAATAAATTATCTCTGTTCTGTCTACTTTTGATGATGAAAATTTAATTCTGTAGTTTATCTAAGTGACTTTTATTGTTTATTATTATTTTAGTAGTTTGAAACAGTATAAGGAATAAGAAATAAAAGTCAAAATAACAATAGAAAAAGTTTTCAGAAAGAAAAATAAACAAATATCAGAAAGAATACTGACAGTTTATCACCATGTTTTGTACAGTAACGCCAATTCAGACGATATATCATTTCAAATGGTTTAAAATGCTTTCAAATTGTAAAATCAATTTAAGTGGTTTAAAATTATTTCTGTTACTTTCAAACTTTACAATTTAAAAATTGTTGGAGGAATGATCAAAGTTACTTAATGCAATTCAAAAGCATAAATAAATCAAACCAAAACATAAAATCACAAAGTAAGCAAGACTGCTATTATATGAATATTTTTACAGTTCGCTAAGTACAAACATAGGGTAACAACTACAAATTTGATCATAATCCATGCGTTTTGGTATAATACAGCAGGGTATGAACACTTATTTTGATGCATGTCCCATAATGATCACATGTTTGGTTAGAATGCAAAGAGTAGGTGAATGAACGAATGCATTTGACTACCTACAAGTGTTCACGCTACAAAAGCAATATAAAGTCACATGCTCAACACATTTTAACTTTAATCCAGCATCATCCACTTAGGCTGGACTGATGAAAATAGTCTAATGAATAGTTTAGTTTTGTAATCTAGTTTTAGTCATTAAAAACATGTCCAATTGACTGTGATCCTAAAACGTAATAAATTAGACAATTTAGCAAAACATTACATATGAAATATTAGCTGTTTTTGTAGATATAAATGAAAATCAAAAATAATAATGGATTCAAAGAGATTTAGCTTCACTGTAAAGAAGCAGATTAAAGTTTACACAAGTCCAAATGTATTTTATTATAAAGATATTTAGATATTACTGCACTGACTGAAAAAAAGACTTTGAACATGTTTAATTTCTGATAGTAACAAAAAATGTCCACAAATAATTACAGTTCAAAGAAAGGAGTAACATACTGAAATAATGTGATGTTTTTTAACAGAAAGACTATTTTTATAGAAGTATGAAAAACTGATTAATGTAAAACTGATTTACAAATGTAGAAACAAATGGCATGGTGCCTTAAAAAGAGAAAAAAAAATCATATTGCAATATGCTGAGCCTGTGACCCGTTTTTGACATTCAGTAGACTCGTGTTGATATACGTCTGCTTTTCTTAAAGGTTTTTTGGAGGTCCTTCTTTGAACAAGGATTAAAGGTCACCAGCAAAACCTTTTCATTTTCCCTTAGATTCTTCCCTAGACAACATGTTTGCTTTCACTGTCTTAAAAATCTGATTAAACCACCAAGACCTTTGAGAGGCCCGTAGAGACCATAAGTCTGAGATCAAACGGACACTGACATAACCTGAATGTGGTTTAAGTTCATGACCTACAACCACACGGTCAACCCTGCACGAGTGTCATGCCATCCACAAACCTACACTTTCATTCAGCACAAGATTTATCACTACGGCAAGCATCCCTATAGGGTTAGGGTGTTTTCTAAACCACATTTTACTGAAGCTACAGATAGAAAGCATGGCGATTATCATTGCTCAATCATTTTGATCATAAATGAAGCAAATATTGGTGATTTATATGTCTCGTGCTTCTCATGGGAAAAAGTGTTCGGACATAAAGAGGTCGTATGAGGTCTGTTTTCACAGAGGAGATAAAGTCAGTGATAAACACTGATTTGACAGTAATAATCTTTGGTTTTAGCAAGATTTAAAAAAAAAGATTGAACACTAGAAGGAATGTTGAAAGAAGCAGTACAACTTTCTGAAATGCATCACTTTTAAAAATGACCACTGTATCAGTGTTTGAACTGTGCAATGGTATCAATTAATCATTCATAAATTTTTCCTTTGGCTTTATCTCTCAGAGGTCACCACAGCAGAATGAACTGAGCCATCAAGCCATACTGCAGATCGCAGATGATCCCTAAAACTGCGTGCGCGAATATCAAACCTAAGACCAACTTTACTGAGCTAGGAGGTGATTGGTTTTCTAAAGTGTTTCCCAGTTCACGCTCGAGGGCTCGTGCAGCTTCACGAAGCCGCTGAGGAACAGACTTCGCCATGTTTATGCTGCCAAATGTCCCAAATAGTCCTCGCTGCAGCTGTGACGACATAACCTAAAACCCGCCTTGCAGCAACGGCGGCCGTCTGTGGGCGTGGCCAGGCCAGAATGCATTTTCAATTTCAAATCGATTTTCATTCGTCGCGATGTGTTAAATGAAAATGCATTGTTTTTTTTCATTTTCATTTTCATTCTGCAGCAAACATTGCACATATGTCTTGGAAAATGCTAACTGAAATACAGAAATTCACTGCTATTTACATATTGCATTATCATTTTGCGTATTACATTTCAAAACTAATTTTGCTACACACATCCCATGCTGTTATGCTGAAAATGTAATCCTGCATTTCCTAGACGCGAGTGTAAATGCATTTAGGACCAATAACATTTAAATGATAATTTTGCTACAGTTTCTGCTTGTACTTTATTCACATCAAATTCAGTTTGTGTATAGCATTTTCAATTTAATTTTGCTACGTATAAAGCTTTAAAATGTGGATACAATTTACATAGTAAAACAGTGTTTGAAAAGAGAAATGCAAACAATGTAATTTAATTTACATTTTCATTCTGCACCAAACATTGCTCATATGTCTTGGAAAAAGCAAATTCAAATACAGAAATACATTGCCATTTAACATATTGCATTGCCATTTTGCATATTACATTTTGAATTGAATTATGCTACTCATATGCTTCCATATGAAGTAAGTTTTAGTGATGTTTTCCTTTTCTAACAAGCACCCTAACCACTGAGCCATCGTGCCACCCAGGTTGTATTTTATACTATTTTTTTTTTCAATGTATCCCACACATCTTACCACTTATTTAAAACGTAAACATTGACAAAAGGCCTCATCTCTGAAGGAAAAATTTTACATGTTAACCTTGTCCAGTCAATAGAAAAAAAAAACTAAGTGTAAAACAGGATTTGAAAAATCACATGGCCTCTTCCACTGAAATAAAATGATAAGAAAGAAAGGAATAAAACGTTTAGTATCGGATTCAGCCAAGAGGGATCTTCTTTCCCACTCTGGATAGCTCGTAATGAATTTAAACCACATGCCCAATTTCATTTTCCATTACTCAGAGCATTAGAGACGAGGATGGAGACCAGGGGGGTCTGTGAAAGGAGCATCAATATCTGTCTCCCTGCAATCCAGCGCATCTGCAAAGCACATTTAGAGTTTAAATGATCTTTTAAACAAAGCCGCCGATGCATTGTCTCCAAAAGAAATCATTAATTTTTGGCATTTATGATTTTTGCTGAGTTTAGAGAGCAGATGCCAAAACATTCAATCTTGAATGACGGGTTGAGTTTGTTTGCAAAAACAAGCTAATTTATTTCAATGGTAAGTAAACTAATTATGTAGTTAAATCAGGGGTGCGATGCAGTGGCGCAGTAGGTAGTGCTGTCGCCTCACAGCAAGAAGGTCACTGGTTCGATCCTCGGCTCAGTTGGCGTTTCTGTGTGGAGTTTGCATATTCTCCCTGCGTTCGCGTGGGTTAAAGTCCAAAGACATGCAGTCCAGGTGAATTGGGTAGACTGAATTATCCATAGTGTGTGAGTGTGTGTGTGGATGTTTCCCAGAGATGGGTTGCAGCTGGAAGGGTTAAGGGATAAGTTGGTGGTTCATTCCACTGTGGCGACCCCGCATTAATAAAGGGACTAAGCCAACAAGAAAATGAATGAATGAATGAATGAATAAATCAGAGGTATCCAAACGTTTTCTCATGACAGGCCAAAAACCAAACTTAATTGAGGGCAGTGGGCCGAAGGTAAAAATACCACACCATGTTACATTAAAGTTTCCATGAGTAATTTTCTAATATTTCAAAATAGCTACAAAACATTGCTTTAAATTACATTAACTAATGCAGCACATTTTTTAAATTTATAATAAACTTATTGAACAGTAAAAAAATAAACAATCCCATGAATAACACAATGGAGTTTGATGCTAAATGCACTACGCTGCACATGCCCTGATTTGCTCACTGTTGTCTTGTGCATTGTCTTTTATCCGTCAAGTGACAGTACTGTATTTAAATTTTTAAAAATCAGATTCATTCACCAAGCAAAGTAAACTACAACACAAAGCCCATTCTCTCTCTCTCTCTCTCTCTCTCTCTCTCTCTCTCTCTCTCTCTCTCTCTCTCTCTCTCTCTCTCTCTCTCTCTCTCTCTCTCTCTCTCTTTCTCTCTCTCTCTTCTCAGATGGGATGGTGGGCCAAATCAAAGGTTAGCATGGGCCAACTTTGGCCCCCGGCCCTAGTTTGGGCATCTCGTTTGAAATAAAGATACATCTTGTGATTGTTACTCAAAACAAGAACAAATTTCACTGATGTCAAAGATTTATATCTAATCCATTTATATGAATTCAAATGTTTTAAAACATGGCACCTTTTTGTTATTTCATGCAAAATAAAGACTAAATAACAATGTGTTTTATGTTATATTTGGAAGAAATCCAATTAGTGCTTTGCAGACTAAAACCAAATTATGTTTCAGAATTTGACTATAAATCTTTTCTTTATTCATTGGAAGATATTCATTCATTCATTTTTTTCAGCTTAGTCGGCGTTATTAATCTGGGGTCGTGGAATGAACCCCCAATTTATCCAGCATATGTTTTACACAGTGGATGCCCTTCCAGCTGCAACCAATCTCTAAGAAACATCCATACACACTCATTCACACACATACACTACGGACAATTTAGCTCACCCAATTCATCTATAGTGCATGTCTCTGGACTTGTTCAGGAAATCGGAGCACCCGTGAGGTAACCCACGCAAACACAGGGAGAACATGCAAACTCCACACAGGAATGCCAACTGACCCAGCCGAGGCTCGAACCAGCGACTTTAATGCAGTGAGGCGATGGTGCTACTAATTGTAATAACTAATTTATTCTAGTTTTGATGACAGCACATAATATTTTAGTTGTTATTTTGCAGGTTACTAGTATTGAGCTTTAAGTGCAATTTAAATGCTTAACATAATTAGATTAGCACGTTTGGTAATTAGGCAAGTCATTGGACAATAATGTTTTTTTTAGCCAATTCAAAAAAATAACAAACATTTCTTAAGAGGGCTAATAATATTGACTTCAGCAGTTTTCCATATTTTCTAATCATTTTTCCCCATACAGCCAAATTAAAAAGACTTTTTCAGGAAGTAAATATAAAAGGAAATACTGTGAAAAACATCTTTTCTCTTTTAAAAAGCACTAGGGAAATATTAATTTTAAAGAATTCAAAAATTTCACAGAAGGGTGAAGGCAGTTTTGTTCAATCTACTTGCTTAAAAAAGTTAAAACAACACTAATCTTAAGTTTTTGGGGAGACAAATTAATAGTTTTATGTTTAATGCACTTAAATTTTCCTTTGATTTAGTTCTTTTATGGGGGACGTAGTGGCACAGTAGGTAGTAGGTCGCTGGTTCGAGCCTGGGCTGGGTCAGTTGACGTTTCTGTGTGGAATTTGCATGTTCTCCCTGAGTTTGTGTGGGTCCCCACAGTCCAAAGATGTGGTACAGGTGAATTGAGTATACTAATTTGTCCATAATGTATGAGTGTGTATGGATGTTTCCCAGAGATGGGTTGCAGCTGGAAGGGCATCCACTGCGTTAAACATGTGCTGGATAATGGTGGTTCATTCCGCTGTGGCGACCCCGGATTAATACCCATATTAAACGTTTGATATAGGTTGCAACTGAAATCTGCAGGAAGGTGGCTCTCCAGGAACAGGGTTGGCCACCCCTGGAACAGTCCCTTTATTCATTAGGTGTTGCCACAGCGGAATGAACTGCCAACTTATCCAGCATTTGTTTTTCACAGTGGATGCACAGCTGCAACCCAAACCTGGGAAACACCCATACACACTCATACACTATGACCACTTTAGTTTATTCGATTCACCTACAGTATAGCACAACTTGGGACTGGGGGAAACCAGAGCACCCGGAGTAAACCCATGCGAACACCACAAAGACTCCACACAGAAATGCCAACTGACCCAGCCGAGACTCAAACCCAAGAGCTCCTTGCTATGAGACGACAATGCAAACCACTAAGCCACCATGTCGCCCCTTGTAAAAACTTGAATCCAGCATTTTATACAGTGTAATTTGTTTTCAACTGTATGTGAAATTAATCTCAAGCAAATATGTTATATTATTGGGTAGTAAGTTAGGTTACAAATTTAGTAAAAAATGAATTGTGCATTTCTACGGAAAAACAAGACTGATTCCGAAAAACTTTTTTCTTTTAAGTTCAAGGTAACATTATCCTGTAAAGACAATGTCTTTTATCTGAACTGTCCTCCATGAACAATGCATTTTATTTTGAAAAATGATATCTGCAGACATTGTGCAAAATGCTATTTATGGTGGGTGAAAACTAGTCTCACAGAAGATAATGGCAGGTCATGTTCTTGACATTTCACCCGAAAGCTGAAAGTTGGCCAAAAGGGACATCAGAGTCCTCATCCCAAGACAGAATGGACTAAATAACAATGCTCATGAGCAGCTTTCTCTAAAACTCTTGAAAAGTGAGATCAGTAAACAATAATAAATCTGTCATCAGATTCACTGCTAGGGAAGCAGCTGAAATGTGAGGGAAGTTTGTCTGTCAGTAGCTTTTTAAAAAGAAAGTCAACAGTTCTGTGTGTTTTTCTTTTCTTTTTATGGATAGTTCTTCCAGTTGGTTGCCTGGTAGTTATTTTGTTATTTGTAATTTACAATAATAAATAAAATGTATTTGTATTTACTCCAACTACAAGAAGAAGCTTACAAGGGGTCTTTTAAAAAGGCCTATTATGCCCTTTTTTTTTTTTTTACTAAATTTTAAATAAGTCTCTGGAGTCCCTAGAGTGCATATGTGAAGTTTCAGCTAAAAATACCCCACAAATTATTTTTTAAACTCTTTGACACTGCCCCTTTTAGGCTTTGATCCAAATCATGCCATTTTGGTCACTGCTGCTTTAAATTCAAATGAGATTGTACTCCCAGCCATTCTTTTGAAAGAGGGTGGAGCTACAAATCTTATTAAATGACAATTTATTTACATTATGGGATGTATCTCCACTTTCCTTCCTAATCTGCAATTGCTTCTCTGGTTCTACCGCTAACTGTATTACAAAAAAAAAAAAAATTTAAAAAAAAATTACTAATGTTTTGCTTCTAAAGGCTGATTTATACTTCTGCGTCAAGCACACGCGTATGCTGTGGTGCTGATGCATAGCCCTACGCCGTGGTCGTCAGCGTCGTTGACGTGCACCTCTCAAAAAAATTTAACTACACGTCACAACAATGTGTAGCGCAAGCTCTGTGATTGGTCGGCTTGGTAGCGCTGACGAGTCTGGGCGGGACCGAGAGCCGCGCGAGCGGTGCGAGCCCAATGGAGCGATTGTTTACAAGTGTGGAGTCCCGCGAAGGAGCTCCTGATGGAAAGTTTTGTTTTGTGTTTACCTCATAGTTGTTGCACGTCCGCCGGTTCCTGCCTCAAAATGGGCGAGTTTGAGCCACTTGTACATCCCGGAAGCGTTCAGAAAGAACAAAACACAGGCGAAGAAACTCTACACAGACACACATTAACACCTCACTGCCAACTAGCGTTTCAGAAGTGTTAATGCAGACCAATAGAGACAGCGCGCAGAAGTATAAATGCACAGCTATGCGCGTTGCATGTGCCGTTGGTTACGCCGATCACTTGACGCAGAAGTATAAACCAGGCTTTACACTTTACATACCCAAAACTTGCCTACAGCACTTATTCATTGTTGCTATCATAGTTGTGTAAATTGCTTCCTTGTCCTCATTTGTGAGTCGCTTTGGACAAAAGCGTCTGCTAAATGACTAAATGTAAATGTTTTTTATAAGTTGTTTATATAAAGACTTTTTATTTCAAAAAATAAAAAAGTAACTAATGTTACACACATGCTGCTTGCTATGGAATGCAAAAACTTTAAAGCTCATTATCTCAAAATCATTCAGAACGCAGATAGAACCCTATAATTCCAAGAGTCAATTCCATGCCTGCATAATTCCATGCCTGTGCTTCTTAGTTGCTGTGATTGGCTGTGTTCGAAAAATGCATACTTCCCTACTATTACGAAGGCAAAACGCAGCCTATTCAACAGACAATATAGGCGGTCACCTAGTGCCCCACGTTTCTTGGAGGGCCCCATGAACGCTGTTGTTGTATATTTACTGTGAACAAAAAGCACAAGGACAAGCACATACAAATAAATCATAAATAATGTGCAATGCACAAACCCCATTAAACATGATACAATTCCCAATGACAACAAGAAAAAAATATATAACCGCCACATTTCATTAAAAGAAAAGCTCTGTGTAATTCTTACATGACAAATAGCTGAAACCGATAATCAATCAAATAGCAACAGTATAATAACAACAGTATGAATAAAAGCAGAAAATATTAGAAACATGCACAGCAGCACCACACTATTTTGCATAACACTGCCTGTGATCGGCTATTGGGTAAATGACGTTACGTATTCCTACACAGACTCCACATTTCTCTCCAAATTGCTCACGTTTGATATAAACCCGAAAGAATGTCTTAAAGTCTTAAGGTAATAATGTTTCTGCAGACGGTTTTTATCAAGTGTCATCCCTCTTTAAGGACTTCTTTAAAGGCCTACTCACACTATGCTATCCAAACCATGCCCAGCCCCGTTTCCCGGATCGTTTGAGAAGTGTACGTGCGCTGAATCGGGCCCAGGCACGGTTCACTTAGCCGGCCCTGGCCCGGTTGGAAGAGGTGGGCCTGAGCACGGTTCACTTGGGCTTTGGCACGGTACGCTTGTAGTGTGAGTGCAAAACGCGCCAAAGCCCAAAACTGAAAGCAAGACGTGACTTTTAAGGGACTGTTTCATATGGATTAATTAATCGATCTTACTGTTCATCGAACGCAAACTGCCGTAGTTTATTAAATACGCAAACCCCTCACTGCACGACAGCTGCGCACCTTCAGCAGACCTCCTCATTCCTGCAGCACGAGGACTTTATGATTGTTTATGAGCGTCAAAAGTGGCGGATTTGTTCGGCGAAATATCTGACTGCGTGTCCCCGCATCCCTAAGGACTGTTTGCCGAAATATTTGACTGCTTGTCACTGCATATCATACGACTTAAACGATATAACCTCTGTGCTGAGCGAGAACGCTTGCTGAACAGCGCAGCATCGATGACGTAAGCGTGCCCAGGCCCGATTGTATGTGAGTGCGGCCCATCGGGGGAGACGGGAGGGGGGACAAGCGTGCTTTGGCCCGGTTCAAGGCAACTGTACATAGTGTGAGTACGGCCTAAAACATCAAGAGGGTTATTATAGTCTGTGCAGCGATGTAGATTATGAGAAAATGTAAGTATTTTTTGGACCATGCATGGATGTAGACATATTCAGTGGTGTAAATTAACTAATTACAAATACTCAAATTACTGTAATTGAGTAGTTTTTCTCAGGAATTGTAATTTACTAAGTAGTTTTAAAAATGTGTATTTTTAATCTCACTTGAGTACATTTTTTGTGCAGTATCTGTACTTTTACTCCACTACTTTCCTTCAACCTGAAATCACTACTTTATTTTTTCATGTCTATGGTGATTTTAAAAATCAGTCCTGTGATTCCTGTCCAAGGGTCCAAGAAGATGTCCAAAATCTTTACACACAGTGACCCAGAGACTGTTTAGATGCATGAGAAGATGACAGATGTTTACTGTATGATGAACGAAGTGGCCTTAAACACCCAGCAGGCACAAAATGTCAACATAACGTCAGATTGACGTTGTACCCTAACATCATGGGGACGTTGCATTTTGTTTGGAAATGAAAATCTGCTTGAGGTCAGAACTCAACACTTGGACTTTACCACTATGACGTCTATCAGACGTTGGATTTTGGTTGCCATACCTGATGAATAAATGTTAGTATTTGATATTAATATGATGTTGGTTTAAGATGCTGGTTTGATGTTGGACTTTGGTCACTTTCTAACAACCTAAAAATCAACCAAATATCAACGTCATTTCACGTCATTATTAGACACCAAAAAAAAACGTTGTTCTTAGACGCTGGCTAGACATTGAATTTTGGTCACCTGACATCACAACATAAATCTGACCTAATATTAACGTCTTATGATGTTGTGTTTCTGCTGGGCAACAACTAGATGCACTACAGAATGTTACGTTTAAACACACACTAATTACATGTAAGCGCATCAGCTTTTTACAGCGTAATACTCAATACTCGAGTACTTTTGAAAGGGCTACTTTTTACTCATACTTTAAGTAATATTTAAAACAGATACTTTTACTCTACTTGCACTACATTTTTAGATAAGTAATGGTACTTTTACTTGAGAATGATTTTTCAGTACTCTTTCCACCACTGGACCTATGGTAGGTGAACTCTAAACAAAACTAGCTTTAAAATAGTTAAGCAAAAGACTTTCATAACACTGTATGCACAATTATTTACTTCAGACATCTTTATGCAAGAAATCATTGAATATATCTGTAAAAATGACTCACAGATGGTGTTAACCTGGCTCCCCACAGCTCTGCTCTTATTGAAGAATGTCTAGTATAAACCATCTGAGGTCTCTGTTCACACTGGTTGTTTCTCAGACTGTATTAATGCAGCACTGCCATGAAGAAGAGCAGAGCCGTATGGAAAAAAACACAAGTCGTCAGTGTTTGTGTTGATACAGACAAGATAGATATAAGAGCTATTTTTGGTATATACAAGCGGTGCCAGTAAATGCTTTTTAATCTGACTCAGGTCTCTCAGTTAACGACAAAAGCAGTAACAGAGAAAATGCATACGACACATGTTTACTTATTTAATAATACTAGGTAGATAATTCTTGTAAAGAAACATTTGAGGTCATATTTTTGAGGTCATAAGTAAAATTCAATATTTTATGACAAATACACTTTTATTACTCTTCTAAATGTGCATAGATAAATGAAGACAAATAATGCATACTTACATTTGCTTATTATTATTACTATTTTTTTTTTTTAACTAACTTAGATAATATTTTCACATCAATGTTCAGCATCGGGCCGACATTGGATTTTGCTAACTTTCTAACGCAACCTAAAAACAACAAAACATTAACGTCTAATGATGTTACATGACGTTGTGTGGACGCTACCAATGTGACGTCTATGTTGGATTTTGGTTGTCATACCTGAGGGATAAATGTTAATATTTGACGCCAATATGGCGTTGGTTTAAGATGTTGTCTCGACGTCGGATTTTGGTCACTTTCCAACACAACCTAAAATAAACAAAATATCAACATTTCACGTCATTATTGGAGGTCAAAATAGCATTGTCCTTGAACGCTGGCGACCTAAATCTAACCTAATATTAACGTCTTATGATGTTGTGTGTCTGCTGGGTTGTGTTTGTTTATTTATTAGATTATTGTCACTTTTTTGCAGGGGAAATGCTCACACCCATTTAAAGTAAAGACCCATTGTACACACACACACACACACACACACACACACACACACACACACACACACACACACACAATAATTTCTGTGCTGTAAATTTACAATTGTATTTTTCCACATTACTGCAAAATGCTGACATATATGGATATTGATAATTGTTATGAATTCATTCATTTTCTTATCGGCTTAGTCCCTTTATTAATCTAGGGTTACCACAGCGGAATGAACTGCCAACTTATCCAGCACGTTTTACGCAGTGGATGCCCTTCCAGCTGTAACCCATCACTGGGAAACACATTTACGTTCGAACCACTCGAACCCCCCTGTTATATTTATAAATTTGCTGATCATTTTGTCATTTAGTCACGTTTTATAAAGAGCAAACAAATCCTATTGACTCTGCTGCTCTCTAGTGGTCATAAGTCGCTACGCCAGAATGTTTTTCGTCTTTTTACGTCAGTAAACATTACTTTACGGTAAGTGTAGCAGCATGGCGACAGCAGCAGCAGAAAACAACGATGGAGCATCATGCGAAAGTGATAACATTAAAAATAGAGATCAAGATGATAAACCGACACCGAGCCAGAGTTCGTCTAACGAACACAGTACAGAACCGAAACCGGTGTGTCTCATAGTTCTGGGCATGGCAGGGTCAGGAAAAACTACTTTTGTGCAGGTAAGACTGACAGCGATACGATGGTGATAACAGATGTCTTAAATTATAATGATTTAACATTCACTTGACTAGATTACGATTCTGCCAATGTTATTCGTGATAATTGTGATGAGATAAACTGACAGTCGCCCAACTCCAATACTACGCATTAACTCGAGTCAGATTTTAACAAATTTCAAGTCATTTCTTTTTTTTCTCCAGAGGCTCACAGCTTACCTGCACTCCAAGAAAACTCCTCCATATGTCATCAATCTAGATCCTGCTGTTCACGAGGTCCCTTTTCCTGCCAACATCGGTAAGTCACGTTAACGTTGCCCGTATTTCTATATAACTAAACGCTGCTGTTTGTTGATCCAGAGCAGGTGGCGCGAAAATCACTTACAGAGACCAACGATGACAGGATTAGTACATTGTTTACTTTTTTGTTTTGTTTTAAGAAACGCCAGACTAATTTGATAAAAGTTGTTGAATTATTGTCAACATGCATAATCGCGTTGTTTTTGTGTGTGTTTAGCACTTTTAATAAAAACTAAATAATACACAAAATATTCTAGTGTGCACGTGTTTAATGTGACAAGACGTACGATATTTTAAAATAAAAAAAATACTAGAACAATGTTTTGTATTTTGCTGAATTTTTACTTTTTTTTTTTTACAAAATTGTGCCCAAATGTTTCAAAAGAATGGTCAAATCTAGAAAAATAAGCAATTTTAGCTAGTGACATGGATCATATCCTGGGCTGCCTTCCACTCCACTTTTATGCCTTGTTTCCACTGAGTGTTATGATTCTGTACCCATCACTTTTGGCCCATTTCCACTGAGTGGTGTAGTTCGGTTCTGTATGGGTCACCTTTTGGCCAGATTTCACTGAGTGTTATGGTTTGGAACAGTGCTTTTTTGTTCATTTTCATTGGCTGTTTCTCAATTTCAAGAACGCAGAGAACAGACTTGCGTTCTTGCGAAGACTGGTCTTGCCAGGTCACCTCAGAAGAACGAACTCAGGAGACCACGAGAACACGGAACACGTCCTGTAAGAAATGAGATGCTGTGTTCTTCCTGATGGTCTCATGACCTTCATGCATTTTTAATGGAAATTATTTAAACATTACAGCATTCAAACAACGATTTATTGTTTTTCCCCTTTTCACAATATAGACCTTACAAGTGTACATTACACAATACAAATAAAACAGATTTTAATACGAATTTCAGCAAATAAACACCCTTAATGTGTTTACGCCTTTATTAAGATTTTCATGTTAATGCTTACTTTCACTGTCTCATTTAGGGAAACTCCTGAGATAAATAAGTTCTCTGAACTTTAATAATAAATCTATATAAAATGCTGCACTTCCCACCTTCAGTCACTATGACTTCTGGGACTTCTAGAGCGAGGTCAGTGCTCAAGTCTGCATCGATACCAAGAACACATCTACAAACTTTCACTCGTCCTCTGGTCTTGAGGTCTTGAGTTTTGGAACTGAACTTTGGCAGTCGATGATGATGTAACACAAGGACACAAGACCGCTGAAGAACGCATATTGAGAAACGGCCACTGTCAAAGGTACCAAAAAAAACTAACCGTGCCCACCACTTAAAGGGGGAAGCCAGAGTGCAGCCAAATGCTATTGGTTTACTAGCACTTGCCACAAGCCAGGAGAATGAAAACACAAGAAGAGGCATTTTTAAATACACAGCTCAGATACTACAAAGTAATAATAATGCAAATACCCAAGCTTAAACTAAAACAAAGCTTGCCATCCTTTTGTGACAGCCACATGCCAAGAAGCAAGAACAGAATCTGCTGTGTCTTCCATTACTGTTCACGAGGTCGTCCAAAAGCATGTAGAAAGCAAGGCTTGTTTTTGTTTTGATACCTCTGACAGTGGAAATGCACAAAAAAAAGGTATATAATACTATACCGCACCTAAACACTCAATGTGAAAGGGTCATTAGGCACACACTCACAGACTTCCCTTCCCTTGTTCCCTTTGGGGGAATCCTCATTTTAAAGTGTGTTCCAATTCAAGTGAACAAGGGAAGCTTATACGGACATACTTATGATCCCTCGATTTTGACCAAAGCAGCGAGTCTCCTTCAAATGTCCACTCAAGCGTCTGCATGTCCTAAAATATCCTATATTTTTTTTCAGTTGGAAAAAGTGAATCAGAATCTGCAGGAACTTCTGGTTCACGCTGACTTTATTAATATATGGAAAATGATATGGATTAGGTTAATGAGTTATGATATTGTTGGACTTAATGAGCTATTGTTGAAGTTTTGAGAACATTTTAACATCCAAAAAAATTGCAACACTGTTAAGCCAGAACTGTTTTTGATACAGTGGCGAGGCCAGAAATTTTAAAATGAGCCAGTTCCACCTCAGCCTCTATGAAGGTTTTTGATGTAACATTTAGATTATATTTAATCTTTTGCAGCATGTAGCACCACATTTTCTTTCGAGATTTAAGATCAGCCAATGGAAAGGCAAAAAATTAATAACTCTGGGTTGTTTTTGCCAATTTAAGGGATACTTGTTAACATTTACTAACATGTACTCAATTTCTACTGTTGAACCCAAAACAAGATATTCTGAAAATGTTGGATAATAGCAGCCATTGACATCCATATTATTTTGTTGTTCCTACTATGGAAGTCAATGGCTGTTTTTCCCCCAACATTCTTCAGTATATCTTAATTTGTGTTAAAAAAAAAAAAAAGTAAAAACTCAGGTTTAAAACAAGTAAAGGATGAGTAAATAAATTTTTCTTTGGTGAACTGTCCCTTAAAACACTTTTGCATTTTAATAAATGGTTCATGATTGGTTTGCATTTTGTATTCAAAGGTCTCTTTTCTTTACAGATATCAGAGACACTGTCAATTACAAGGAAGTCATGAAGCAGTATCCTTTCAGACTGAAATTATGTGATTTATAGTCTCTCATATTTTCACAAGACATGTATTTTAATGACTATTTTTAAGATTTACGCGTGATCAGTTTTAGCAATATTTTAGTTTTCATATCAGGGAAATGTACGATTGATTTTTCTTTGCCTGGAAGAGTTACATATGTCAAAATGAATGTAAATTTGATTAGTGTATTTATTTTTTATAACATAATTATTTTCAGTAGTATTATATGTTTGTAACAGGTTGCATTAGTTAATGTTACTTAATATATTTAGTAACATGAATAAACAATGAACAATACATTTATTACAGTATTTGTGTTTGTTAACTTCAGTTAATGAAAATAAAGTCGTTCATTGTTAGTTCATGTTAACACAGTGCATTAACTAATGTTAACAAGTATTTATTTGGATTTTAATAATGCATTAGTATGTGTTGAGCTATAATTAACAAATACTGTACGAGTATTGTTCAATATTGGTTCATGTTCATAAATGCATCAATTAACACCAACTAATGAAACCTTATTGTAAAGTGTGACTAATATTACATTTTGTGAGGAAACATCTACAAAATTCTAAAAATAATTCAGTGTATAACAAATGGCTCAAGCCATTGAAGTTAATAGCTTAAAATGATTTTATTCAAACCGAGCTGTCTTTGACTCGAGAACAGATATGGTTTAGGTCCAAATGGAGGAATCGTCACATCTCTGAATCTGTTTGCAACCCGATTTGATCAGGTAGAACCATATTTGAAATATCCAGCAGATGTCGCTGTTTTACACATTTACTTTCACGTATCTCCGCTCTCATTTACCCTTTCTGTGTCTCCTCTATTAGGTCATGAAGTTTATTGAGAAAAAGCAAAGTAATCACGAGTAAGTTTCTGTACTCTATATTTAAGAATAGTCATATTCTGTTTACAATACCATCATCTTATGCGTGAAATATTCCTTTTTCAGGTATGTTTTGATTGACACTCCAGGGCAAATAGAGGTGTTCACATGGTCAGCGTCTGGAACCATCATAACTGAAGCACTGGTACGTCACTCTATTTAACACTGTTATTGTTTATTTCCTAAATTTCCTTCATTTATTTCTATTTTATTATATATATATATATATATATATATATATATATATATATGTATATGTATATGTATATGTGTGTGTGTGTGTGTGTGTGTGTGTGTGTGTGTGTGTATATATGTGTGTGTGTGTGTGTGTGTGTGTGTGTGTGTGTGTATGTATGTGTGTGTGTGTGTATGTATGTGTGTGTATATATATATATATATATATATATATATATATATTTTTTTTTTTTTTTTTTTAATGCAAATAAAGTCCAGTTTGGAGTAAAAAAAAATAATAATGACTATTACACATTTTGATTTACAGTAATTCACAGAAGACACCAATAAATCTATCATTCAGTGTAATAATTGTTTATACCGCAAAAATCTCCTTTGGCATTTTTAGAAAAAGATCATTTGATGACATTAAAAGACTCTATTTAAGGATCAAAGTGCAGGAGCAGAATACTATTTTTAAATCTTTATATTTTTCCACTCATATTCAAGTGAGTAGATTTTACTGATTTATCTGCATTAAGTTATTTTTACATTGAAGTATGTTGTTTTATTTTCATGCAAATACAGTATCTGTTATGCTTAATGACAGTGGAACATTATTTTTGCCATATTTTCATATTTTGTTTGCAAAAACATATTATAGTACTATTGTACAATATATTATAAAAATGTTATAGTACAAAAATATATATGATACAAAAAAGTACACACTTTGCTTTCATGTAGTATGCTTTCTATGCAGTTAAAATCATTTTTGTATATTTGAATTAGATTTGGACACCTAAATTAGAAAATATCTCTTTACCATTATGCCTACATCACTTAATATAGCAAACAAAATATTTGCTATAAAATAATAATGATGTTTCTCAAATATTTATTCTTTGTAGGCCTCTTCTTTTCCCTGTGTGGTCATTTATGTGATGGATACATCTCGAAGTGTCAATCCAGTCACCTTTATGTCCAACATGCTCTACGCCTGCAGGTCTTTTTTTTAAATGAAACTGCATAAAACATTTTTCAGAGTGCTGCCATGGAGGTTCTGAGTCTTACATTCACACGCTTACATTCATATTTTTTCTTTTCTTTCAGCATTCTCTACAAGACCAAATTGCCTTTCATAGTCGTCATGAATAAGGTAAGAAAAAAGTCTTCTTATTCGTTATTGGTCAAACCATGAGGACATTTTTATTTGCAAATGCTCATACTGATATCTAGACAACTGTATGGCAGGATATATATTTAATTGGTAACACTTTAGTTTAAGTAACAGTTCATTTACTACATCATTTACTACTGGCTATTATTAAGATAAAAAATGTTTATAAGCACTTATAAAGTATGATCCTGTTTTACCTCCCTAATCCTGACCAATACCTAAACCCAATGACCACCTTACTAATAAGCAGCTAATTAAAAGTTTATCAAGCTAAAAATCTTAGTTTATGGTTTGTTAATAGCATGAATTGTACATTAAAATTAATTGAGATCATTTTATTTCATACTGCAATTTTATTTTTGCACTAATATTTAATTAAATTAATTTATGTAAATAATATGTATTAACAGTTAATAAGTTTCCATTAGTTAATGTATTTACTAAAGTGTATAAATAATGGACATTATACTTATTACAGTATATGTCTATCATTGTTAGTGGTAGTTAATGAAAATAGTTGCTCATTGTTAGTTTTTGTTAACTCATGGTTATTTTTTTATTTTTTTATTAATCTTTATGTTTACAAGCCTAACTTTTTGTTGAAATGATGCATTAGTGAATTTTGAAATTAACTAAGTAATAAATGCTGTTCAAGTTTTGTTCATTCTTAGAAAATGTATTAACTAACGTGAACTAATGGAACTTTATGGTAAAGTTTGATTAAAAAAAAGAATAATAAATGAAATAAACTGTAATATATAAATGTTTTTAACCCTCCTGTTGACCTACAGGTCAAAAATGACCCAGGCACTATTTTAACAGTGAAAAAAAAAGATCAAAACAATGTATTTTTATCTTATCGTTTGGTGACTTTTTCTAAAACTACCCTAACATTAGTAAAAAAAAAAAAATTTAAAAATCATTATCACATTTTTATAAAGATGTAATCATTTAGGGTACAGCGGTTGTCCTTCGAGTCAATAAATAAACCTATAAAACATTACAAAAACTACTGGTACACGTGCACACTACAATCAAAGACTACAGAATACACACTCACTTGTATAGTTTTGAATGGGCAAAAGTGTAAAGGTTAATATGGCGAACGAAGCCCTGCCTTCTAGTACAGGAGCCAATCAGCAATCGCTATCGACTGAGGATTCTACAGGGGAGGGCTCAGACCAGACGTGTGTTTTCTGCAGATTTTGTGATTCGAACTTTTAGAAATGAAACTAAAAAGATTGTTGCTGTTTAATTTTAGAAGTGATTCCTAATATAACATTTAATCGTAAGCTTGGCAAGCAATTTGGGAGAATTTGATGTTTCACTATTCATATATAATGCAGAAGCATACTGCCCAAGAGGTGTTTCAAAGATAGCCGCCAAGTAAAATTACTTGCTTTAAAGCAGTGGTGTCCAAACTCGGTCCTGGAGGGCCGGTATCCTGCAGATTTTAGTTCCGACCATAATTAAACACACCTGAACCAGCTAATCAAGCTCTTTCTAGTTATACTAGAAACTTCCAGGGAGGCGTATTGAAGGGAGCTGGAGCTAAACTATGCAGGACACCGGCCCTCCAGGAGCGAGTTTTTACACCCCAGCCTTAAAGGGACTTTGCTAAAATGCACACACATCCTTTTGTGAATACTGTCTTGCTAAAAACTTTACACATATTGAGGTGCCTTTAGCATTAGAAAATGTGCCCTTTATTTGAGTTAAATACAAATGATGCCCAAAGATTAAACATCGATAGAAAAACTCCACACTGAAGAGTTTGTGATGAAGATGAAGTTGTTTCTTTATGCAAAGTAGAATGGAGGGTTGAAATTAAATTAAGGTGCTTAATTTTAGAGGTTTAGTGAAGATGGATCATTTTTGACCCAAAGGGCGAATGGTGTATACAGAATTCTAGGACAAAACAAAGGTTAGGGTTTATTATTTTAGCAGATAACACCGCATCATCCCCACAGCAGCATGTTTGCTTTTTCCATGTTTTTTTATTTTTTTATATAACTGTAAACTGTTGTGTTGAAACAGACAGACATCATTGATCACAGTTTCGCGGTGGAGTGGATGCAGGACTTTGAGGTCTTCCAGGATGCCCTGAATCAGGAGACGTCATACGTTAGTAACCTGACGCGCTCCATGAGTCTCGTTCTGGATGAGTTCTACACCAACCTGAGGGTCAGTCCAATACACTGCAGTAGCTAAACTGGATTGCTGATGTATGTTTTAAATTAGGGCTGCACAATATATCGTTTCAGTATTGATAACGCAATGTGTTTGTCTGCAATAGTCATATCGCAGGATATGCAATGTTGAGGGATTATCGTTGATCAGCACAACAAGTGAGAATACATGAGATTTGTGGAGTCATTGCAAAGTATAATTATAACAGAGTGAATCTTTATCACTTGCATGTGTTTTAAATGCATTTCAAGAGAATTTAAAGCATCAAGGCACAAATATTTACAACATTTGTGACCTTAACGAAGAATGATTTTACTGAATACCTAATATTTATTAATACAATGAAGACTATACAGACTATACAGGAAACCATTAAGCAGGTTTTTTTTTACTTTTTTCTTTGCTCAGTTGTAATTATTCTTGCTTGAAGTTTGTTTGAACATGATTCACACCATTACAAAATCGCCCAATCAATCTAAATTCAAGATTTTTTTCCCAAATAGAGATATTGAAGTAATCTGGTGAAACTGTATTCATATTGCAGTATATATTGCAAAAAATAACAAAAAAATACAATGCCAGATTTTTCTGATATCGTGCAGCCCTATTTTGAATGGTTAATAGCCAGTTGCTTAGTGCACTACTAAGCAATTTTAAAAAAAATTTTTGCCACAGTTATGAAACACTAACCAAAGCACACTTGCATCCAATCAGCAGTAATGGGCATGATTAGTGTCTAATTATTGGGATATTAAAAAGGGGTATGGTCCGGTTGGGTTGTGGGTGTGTTTTTTGATTGCTTTCAAATATCAACATTGTTTTTGGGGGAAAAAATGCTAAGGAAACCTTTAATTGACCAAGTGTGAAAAAGGGATAGTTCACCGAAAAATAAAAATTCCGTCAGCATACTTGCCATTCACTTGTACAAAACCTATTTGGGTTTTTATGTTGAACACAAAAGAAAATATTTTAAAGAATGGTGGTTGCTGGAACCCATTAACTTCCATAGAAATTTTTATAGAATGGACGTCAGTGGGTCCCAGCAACCAGCATTCTTTAAAATTTCTTCCTTTGTGTTAAACAGAAGGAAAAAAAATCACACACAGGTTTGAAACCACATGAGGGAGTGTAAATAATAAGGTAATTTTCACCTTTGGGTCAACAGTTCCTTTAATTCTTCATGATTTTCTGGAGTCTAGACGTATAATTCCTAGAAAGGCTGTAATTGTAAACTTAATATTGATATGCTTGCTTTGGTTTGAAGCACTGTGCACATAACATGAGCACAGATTTATGACTCTCACCCTTGGTTTCACAAACAAGGTTTAACACTAGTCAAGATTAAATTGCATGTTTGAACTGTCTCAACTTAAAATAACTTGCGGTGAGATGTCTTAAAATACCTCGGTGTGATTTTTTATTTTTATTTTATTTTTTGTCTCCAGGTGCACACCAATAATATATTTTCTACTGCCATTTTTATAAATGTGGCTTAAAAAGCCTAATTTATCTAAGGACTAGTCCTGGCTTAAACTAAGTGCTGTTTGTGAAACCGGGCCTCAGTGTCTGAAATGTGGTGTTGAGCTTTAAGGTCACAGTTGCAATTTCTCTTTTGAGTCAGGTTGGTTTATTCTGTGACAGCTCTATGTGCAGGTTTTAGCTTCTCTTTGTGTCCTGCAGGTTGTCGGTGTGTCTGCAGTGACGGGGTCTGGACTTGATGAGTTGTTCGTACAGGTTGCAGATGCTGTAAAAGAATATGAAACGTAGGTATCCAAGTTGTCTGTGCTAAAATGAAACTATTAAACTATCAACTTTTTAAAAAGTCGCTTATAAACTGAAACTGGAACAACATTAAAGAATAACAAAATAAGTTGAATATTTGCTTGGCAAGTACAGGGTGTCCACGTGGTCTTATAATAAATATAATATTAAAAAAAAAAAAATATATATATATATATATATATATATATATATATATATATATATATATTTATATATGTGTGTGTGTATATATAATATTATAACATATAAATGAGACAACAGTGGGTGTGGCTTGGTTTTTATACTGCAAGCTGATTGGATGTAGTAATTAACTGGTAATTAATAGCTTTTAACAGTTAAAATTATTATATAAAAACATGGTTAACCTGCCGTTAGTATATAGGTGATGTCTATTTGTACATGTTTAATATTGTGCATTAAGTGTGTTTTCTCCTCGAATATGACATTTTTAAACAGTATATTGAAGAATAAGTCAATGGTTTTCTACAAGCTCTCGATGTGTGTTTTTCTGTCTTGCAGCGAGTATCGTCCTGAATATGAACGTCTGCACAGAGAGTTGGTGAGTAATGATGACTGGTGTGGGCTGCTAGTCATGAATCAACTGGCCATGTCTTGCAAACATCCTTCCATCATATATTATTAAACCTTTTTTTTTCCTTTTCATTTGAAAGACAAAAAAAAGTGCAACCGCATGTCCCCTTTCTGTTCCATGAGAATAAAAGGTCATTTGTGACTATTATTAATACTTTCCTCTCTTGCTCAGGCCGAAGCTCAGAGTCAGAAACAACAGGAGCAGTTGGAACGCCTTCGGAAAGACATGGGAGCGGTTCCCATGGAAACTGCAGCTCCTACCGGTACATTCATTCAGAACAGTCACGTCTCAGTTCATTCAAAAAAAGAGAGAAAGATAGTTGAAAAGTCATTCATCAACTTTAAACGCTTTACGAATAACTTCAGATCTTTAGATGAGAAAATAAATGTCATTCAAATGACAACTAAAACTCCCATCTCTTTTGTGATGTATCTGGGAACAAAACCAGGACCCCCTTTTCTCTCCCCCACACCACATGGCAACCTCAAAACATTACTCTATTCTGAGTGTGCCTCACACAGGTGAGAGGGCTTGACAAACCACCTGTAGATAACACACTGTATCATATTTCAACTGACACTTGCACCCATTTTTGCATATTTGCACCGGACGCTTTGTTACAATCCCTCCATGTATTTAAACATTGTGCATTTATGAAGTGAGCTTCACACAGGTGAGTGGGCTTGACAAACCACCTGTGGAAACACACTTCTCTCTATTAAAAAAACACTTCCCCCTACTTACTCTAATACTTAATTATCAGAGCACTAACAGTTCCTTTGTATAATTAGCACTATAATACCTATACTATACTGTGTGTATTGCCTCTTCTCGTTTAATCGCTTAATATACAATTGTAAGTTGCTTTGGAAAAAAGCGTCTGCTAAATGTACACTACCTGACAAAAGTCTTGTCGCCTATCCAAGTTTTTGGAACAACAAATAATAACTTGACTTCTAGTTGATCGTTTGGTATCAGAAGTGTCATATATGAAAGGCAAATACTCTAGAATATGCTTATTTTGCCTTATCATGCCTTGATTATTAATTATTTAATTGGGACCGTAAGGTCTGACTTGGCCTAGACAAAAGTATATATGAGAATATATGGTGCAGTTAAAAAATAATTTATATTGTGTGTGACTCCCATGAGCTTGGAGAACTGCATCCATACTTCTCTGTAATGACTTTAATAACTTACTGATAAAGTCATCTGGAATGGCAAAGAAAGCGTTCCTGCAGGACTCCCAGAGTTCATCAAGATTCTTTGGATTCATTTTCAGTGCCTCCTCCTTAATGTTGATGTCTGGTGACTGGGCTGGCCAATTCTATAGAACCTTGACCTTCTTTCCTTTGGGAACTTTGATGTGGAGGCTGAAGTATGAGGAGCGCTATCCTGCTGAAGATTTTGCCCTCCCCTGTGGTTTGTAATGTAATGAGCGGCACAAATGTCTTGGTACCTCAGGCTGTTAATGTTGCAGATCTCTCGTACGCCACCATACTGAATGTAACCCAAAACCATGATGTTTCCTTCACTAAACTTGACTGATTTCTGTAAAAATCTTGGCTCCATGTGGATTCCAATAGGTCTTCTGATGATTGGGACGCAGTTCAACAGATGATTCATCAGAAATAGACCCTCTGCCACTTTCCAAATGATCAACTTGAAGTCAAGTTATTATTTGTTGCTCTTACAAGATGACAAGACTTTTGTCAGGTAGTGTAAATGTATGTAGCAGTGTTATTTAAAGGACATCTGTTAAACTAATCAAGGCTGCTTTGACTTAATCAAAGATATAACTTAGTAGCTTGAACTTTTATTAACTATTAACTATCAAAAATCCAGTATAGGGAGTAACATTATGAAATATGATTTAAAGAATAATTTACAACATGCCATTGAATTCTTAGAAAATAATGCACGCTTGAAGGTAGGAAGCAGGGTAGCTGTTACATTTTCGGTGTGCAATATATTTTAAGAATTCAATGGATTGTATTCTTAAATTGTTGTATTTTAAGACATTTTGTCATAAATCAAATTTTTCCTAAAACAGCTCCTGTGTGTGGGACTCCAGTGTCTTGCACATCTCATTCAAAGGCCTGCATGAAGCTTTTAAAAATAATGTAAATGTGTACCTGTTATATTTAAATGTTTTTGTTTGGTTTAATATAAAAGATAAACAATACAGATTTAAAGAAAAAAAATTAGCAAAAAAAAAATGAAATAAAAAATAGCGACATGTGACCGTTTATTTCAGTGGAGAGTGATCGATTTCCGCCGACCTCCATCTACACTAGTGACAGCGACCCTTGGTCGACCAGGTGGCCGTGTCAAGGGTTGTTGCTAGATCAGATATGGTTACAGCTAGAAGTTGGCAAAAAGGATTTATATTATTTATTAAATATCCCATAATTGTATTATATTAACATCTAGCACCACTCCAACCATCACAGCAATGTAAAAACAGTAGTTGTACCGAGTATTATTTATGTTGTCTTTAAAATTTCCCAATATATTGTAATTTTTAATGTCTACCCCTACACCACCAACCCTTAACCCAATTGTCAGTACTGTAAAAATAGTAATTATTGTTATACAGTGTCATAAAAAATGCTGCTATATTGATGTGCATATGGCCGGCCTGAAGTGCGATGTGTCCTATCGAGTCTTTATCCAGGTCGAGCGACGCAACAAAGTTAAGAATCCTTTAACTTTATGCAAATAAAGAGCGACTTTCTTGAGCGACAGCCAAAAGGAGCACCAGTCGAGCTCACATGACCCTCTCTCAGCTCGCTAAGAGGCCGGTTGTATTCTCCATGTTGTAGACCTACACAGACCTGCGTTTGCAACAGGTCGCCACCCAGAGCGACAGGCAGCTACAATGTTGCTGCTAGTGTGAATGAGGCATTACTCAGCTGGGGCCTCATGTATCAACGGCAGATTTCACGCTCACGTTTGGATTTACTAACGATGAAATAAACGTGAGAATGCGCGTTGGTCCACGCCAACTTCATGTCTGGCGTACATGCATTTCTTGCGTGTGTTTGTTTTATTTCCATTAGCGACTCTTAGAGGCAATTATGTTAAATTGCACACTACAAAGTATTTTTAAGCCGTTCAATAGCAGCTGTATGGGACGGGATCATCCGCTTGTCTAGCAGGTTTATAAGGTTTCCATGCCATACAGTTAACCAGACAAACATTAAAGCGCAATTTGCTGCAATCGCCGGTTTTCCCAATGTAATCGGAACGATCGACTGCACACACATTGCTATAAAGACGCCATCTGAACACCAATTTGCATACATGAATCAGAAAAATTTCCATTCAATAAATGTGCAAATAAAATATGATGCTCAAATGCGCTTAATGTAATACACACACTTATTAATTATTCCTACTTGTCTTCCTCATGATGAAGAGTAGGCAAAATCTAATATGTAGAGGGGGGAAAGAAGAATGAGTTCATCAAACGATGGATTCGAACCGGTTTCATGATCGAGCGTGTCAAAACATGTTACCATGTGCTTTATGAGCAACGCCACTCACGCTGCTTTAGACGCTACAAAATTTTACACCTTTACACTGTACCATTTCTAGTTTAATTCACTCACAGTGTGATGTTCAGACCCCACTGCGTTCACCGCGTCAGCTAAACTCTCCCACTCAATTTTTTTCTTTTGTTATGAATTCCGAAAGACAAACTTCCAAATAACAATTTTTCTCCGGTCTACCTCCGAAAGCAGTACTTCCAATTCACATTCTCTTCAGAGTTTCTCGTTTTGCTTGCTTTTGCCATTTATTTTTCATTTGGTTTTGCCAAAGTAGAGTCATTAGCATATTCATACGGGGGAGGAGGCAGGGAGGGGTTTTGCGCTCGTGCACGTGAATATGCGTGCAGAGAATATGCGTGGGATTCCGCGTACGCAGTGTTTCATACATCTGAATTTTTCTGAAAGCACTATATTTTAAACAATTTTATTCACTAAGATGAATTTTTATCTTTATTGCTCCGCTCTTCAGTGTTTCTTGATCTTTTAGAAATCATTTTGACGGGTAACACTTTAAGGTTACACATGTTTAATTTTATGGGTACACACGTTACACGCACTCACTATAGTAATTACAATGAATTATGCATAATAACATGGAATTAACCCTAAAACAAACCTGCATTCTTACTCTAATCATATAGTAAGTACATGTAATTGATTAATATTTTTCAGAAGTAAATAAATAGTTGCAATGTAACGACATCACCTTTAAAATAAAGTGTAACCTTTTGATGTGCTGATTTAGTAATTATTAACGTTGAAGGCAATCTTTCTAATATTTCTGTAATAAAACGTTTTGGATGAATTATAGCCATTTATTTGAAAATGGGATTATTTTAAAGATATACTATTTGTACTTGTAACTGCTGCTGTTGATCAGTGAAATGCGTCCATATAAAAGTATAGTTTATTTACATGCGTATGTAAAATACAGGCCGTTAATCTGTACATCTGGATATGTCATTGTTCAGAAGCCCCAGATCTTGGTGGACCCAGTGACCTCATTTTCACCCGCGGAAACCCAGACGAAGCTGAGGAAGAAATAGACAGCGATACTGATGATATTGATCACACAGGTGAGACCGATCCTTCAAAGAGCACCTAACACTTGTCTCTGTAACACTTTATCAGATATTAAATTCCTTGCTGTGTGCAATATGGCTTTATGTGAATGTAAAAAGCCAGCAAAGTTTCAGAGATCAATGTACAGATAAAGGGAGTTTTTTTATCTCACAAAAGGGAGAAGTGATAATAAACTGCTGAAACAAATTGTCAGTACTTAGATTCCTGCTTTCTGCACAAATCTATGTAGGTTCATAAAAAAAATTGCTAACACTTTACAGGGTTCCCACACTTTCATGAACAGCAGATTCAAGGACCATTTTTAAAGAGCCCCTATTATGCGTTTTCGAAAATGACCTTCCATACACAGCTCTAAGTGAAGTGAAGTATCCAGCAAAGGCTTAAATCTGAATGTGAACAGTGTTTAAAACTTGATTCATCTAAAAAAAGAGTCGACTCCGAGTGGTTCAAATGAATTGCCGGGGTATTGAATCTTTGATGGTGTCGGCGTGACGTTAATACGGAATTTAACCCACGCCCATTTGTTGCGTGCGCATACCCAGGTAAATTGAAACCCCCTGGCCCCGCCCACACACGCTGTAGAAAGAAAAAGAGAACACTGTAGCAAATCCTGGCTGAATCATGTCGCAGTGACGCTGTGCTCTATAGTGTGAGGGAAAGTTAATGTTATTTTCCCTACTCAAAGATGAGGCTGTGAAGATTCAGTGGTTGAAGTTTATTTTTGCGAAAATACCTCAGCATTATAGCCCTAGCCTTGTGCTGTGTCCCCTTCTTTTTTCTGACGAGTGCTTCAGCAATCTACATGCTTACAACAGGGGATTCGTTAGCAGTTTGATAAAGGAATGATCAGACTATTGATGTATGAGACTTACAGTACACAATTCATGAATCAGTTCCTTTCTCCATTTCACAAGTTTAAGTAGCTTAAGTAGCTTAAAATGGTTGCCTCCATGTTCTCTTTAGCATGCAAAATGTGTATTTAATTGTGTTTTGTTACTTGTAACTGCTTGTACTGTGTCTGGTTATTTCAATATATATTCTCATATCGCCTCTAAAACCGCGTTAAAAACACAAGACGTGCCGATTTGTTTACGGATTTAAATGCGTTTGCTATGGCCACCATCAGCTGTTCCTACACACGTGTGGCCGTCAAGTTTCAAAATCTGCTTTTGCCACAGTGTGAATTAATAGTAAATGTGTGTCATGGTTAAGAATAGAGCAATATGCTGGTGTTTAACTGCATTGCTTTAATGCACTCCTGCATTAAGCTCACACAAACACTCTGCACTCTGACTACTTCAAAATTGTTAATAAGCTATAGTGGGCGCTTTTCTCTTTCTTGCACTGAACTCAGTTGACCAATCACAACAGACTGGGTCATCTGACCAATCCGCACAGATTAGCATCGCACTAAAGAGGGGTTTGGGAACAAATGAATCGCTGAACAAATCATATGAGAGTCATTGGGATAACTAGGTAAAAATAAATGCATATTTAAATTTAATAAAAGTGTTTTTTAACCTAGCATGCATATCAGACTGTTAAGTAAAACCAAAATATGACCTTTTTTAATGCATAACAGGGGCTCTTTAAAGCACAATTCATTTTTAATCAAGCATCTTAGTAATTCATAACAAAGCATATGTAGTGCCATGAAAGGCGTAACTGGACTTAAATTGGCCCTAGTGTATGAGTGTGTGGGAGTGTGTGTGTGTGTGTGTGGGGGGGGGGTGTTTCCCAGTACTGGGTTGCAACTGGTAGGACATCCGCTGCATCAAACATATGCTGGAATAGTTGGCAGTTTATTCCACTGTGGCGACCCCTGATAAATAAACAATTAATAAACAACAAATAAACAATTGCTATTGAACCCTGTTAACACATATTTTCTGTCAACAGTCACAGAAGAGAGTAAAGAGGCAGGTGCTTTCGGGAACTTTCTGAAGGAGAGAAGGGAAATAGTGGAGGTGCGCAACAGGAAGACCAACTGAGGGCAGGAAATGGTCACTATGTATGTACACCAATCCATCACGCATCTGAGTTTGATCCTTAACTCTAACCTTATTTTGGATGACTTAAATATATTTAAGTGGGTCATTTGGACTGTTGTACCTGCCTGTTCGCCCCGCTGCAACATTAACTTGTCTGCACTGAGATTTCAGAATTGCACATTAATAAAGGATGATAAAAAAACTCCATCAAAAATTCCATCAAGGACTGCAGTAGTTAAATCTGCATCTTTTGTGTCTACACTGAGCATGTCTGTTGTTTTTCTTTTGCATATTTAGTTCATGTGCATTCTACGATCTTACTCGGCTGTTCATAAACGTGGTATTTCCAAAGAAAATTGGAATTAAAGCCAAAATCGGCAATTTGACTGAAATTCTGTACCTATAAAGTTCATGTTTCTATGATACAAAATAAATATTTTTATATTTATCCATGATCTGCCTCGCTGCAATCTTTCTGCTTTGTCTTTTCACTGTGCTTCTGGAAGTGTTCAGCGTGTTCATTTTGATGGGAAGTGGGCAGAAGAGGTTTTTCAGCCATATGGCAGAATCTGTGGGTGTAGTGAGAGTGTGGGATACTGATTCGCGCGTTTCATGAATTAAGATTCTTGCAGACCTTCACATGTGTGAAATACCACGAGCAGAGACCTTCGGCTTTCAATTTCTCTCAATGCGAGTATTGAAAAGGTAAAAGAGGTTCACCTTTCGAAGGAAACTTTAATTTTTGTATTTTTTGTCAAGGTATTAAAAGTATTTATTTACATGCTGGAATTGCATTCATCTGCTAAATAAGACATTCAATGCTGTACGATCTACTTTTAGTCATTTCATTTAAATTTAAACTTTATTTTGAGTCATCTACTTAAATATGAGATTGAATGGATGCTTGTCATTAATAGTTTTGTGGTACTAATTCCAGAAATATTGTTTTTGTTGTGTTCATCAGTTATAGTGCTGTAAAACCACATTTTGTTTGTAGAACGATGCTATACAAAATAAATGCATTGTTTTTATGTAAGTATAGTGTATTTTTTTGCATTTTTAATTAAAATGTCTTGTAAAAATTCGAAATCACCACCATAAAAAGCCAACAAAGATGATTTCTGTATTCCTCTGAGCCAGGTTGCAACAATTTCCATATGCATTCAGACTATTTAATCTCCATTTCAAGAGCGTGTAATTTGTAAAATGTTAGTATTATTTACTAAAAAATGTTTTATTATTTTAATAACTTCAGTTCAAGTATTCTGTTCTCTTTCCATCTGTGAGAGAACATCAACAAATGAAATAAAACAAAAATGCACAAGCACATTTATTGCATATTTATCATATTATTAATATACGATTAATTAATTATTACATTGTAGTTAATATTAATAGCTTTAACTTGTATAAATCAATAGATAGTTCCTATGCAGTATTTTTATTAATTGCAATTACAATGAACCTTTACAATGAAAGCTTTGGGGGGGCCCGGCTTGCAAAAGGTTGAGAACCCCTGTTTTAAAGCATAACTGTAAAACACGTGCTCGGTTATGAATATATTAAAACATGTGCTTGTTTGTTGTAAAAATTCTTAATGATGACAAAAAAAACTAATTTGTAGATCTCCTTACTTGCGGGTGCAATTATCCTGCCGTTGTAGCTGGTGTATTCTGGGAAATTTTCTTACCCCTTGGTTTCGAGTGTGGTCCTGAAGATTAATAAATGAATGGAGGACTTTTGCTAAAATCGCACTGAGATGAAATATTGCTCTTCAGTTTCAGTGGGAACAGCTGAAGGTACTAATTATGACCCTTTTTTGTACTTAACTTAGGCCAGGGGCGGACTGGCCATCTGGCAAACCGGGCACTTTCCCGGTGGGCCGACGTACTTTTTGGGCCGGGCTGATCATCGTCTTATGATCTGATCGGTCCATAAAAGGCTTAGCAGCCTATCGTTTTTTTCTGCCTTATTAATTGACGCTGCTGTGATCTGTGACTATCTGAAAGTAGATGCTTTTTTCCCGGACAGAAAGACCGGGAGCTGGACACTGTGCAGCCCATTGGTTCTTTTCTTTACTGACATTGGGCTGGCCCAATCACAAACTCCTATTTTTGGACTCCGTGTGAGCGTGCGTCGTCTGTGTGTATTTGTCAAAATAGTCGAGAGTCAGAGAGAAGAAACGCAAGGGAGGCGCAGAGAAATGGCGGGAAATACAGCGGCGTTTCATTTAGCGATTCTGAAAAGTTCTCCGTTCATTCTAGTACAGTGGCTCTCAAACTTTTTTCATCAAGTACCACCTCAGAAAAAAATTGTCTCTCCAAGTACCACCAACATAAGCAGCATTGAGTACAGTAGCATAGTAGGCCCAGTAAAGCAGCTACAACTCTGCACAGTTAAAAAACGTGGTATATTACCTCAGAAATATAGGCTATGTGTCATATATGGCATATTATTTACATCATTTTTGATCAATTTAGAAATGTGTGTAGCATGTACATGACATATTTCATTCCTCCGCGTACCACTAGTGGTACACGTACCACAGTTTGAGAACCACTGTTCTAGTACACAGCTAAAAGCGCAAATCACGTGACCACACACTCTCTGCCAAGACCTTCAGCCAGTAGTTCAGCGGGTGAGCATAAACCCCAGGTGAGAGTATAGTACATGTCAGACAGTTCATCTGCTGGATCTGATCTCACTATAGTTGTTAAACGTGATATTCATCTTGTTGTCTCTATCTAACAACTCTTATGTCTTTTGAATCACTTGTTCTCAGTTAACTGTTTTGGCTGAGTGCAAAGATAAGCTAATATATTAATTTATGTAACCACATACACTGATATTGCACATTGACTGATTGCTTACCTTTATCGTTTAAATTTAATGTACGTTATACTGATATTCTGCAAAAGAGACAGGGTAAAGTTCATTCTTTTCAATGGAAATGAAAGGAGACAGTTATATTTAGCCCTGTTTTGTTGTAAATATGCAGAGTGAAGGTGATGCTCATATACATATGCAGCTACACGAGGCTGTTTGGTGTCTGTTAATCATAATATCAAAATGAAACAAATTTGACTTGTATTATGTTTTCATTGTTTAGATAGTGAAACAGCAAGCAGGATGAAAGAGGTTATAAAAGTACACATGCTTGTCCCCTACACCCCAACTCTTTACGGTCTGCTGACTCTGGCCTTCTTGCTGTCCCTCGGTACCGCCTCTCTTCTATGGGGGGCAGATCATTTAGTGTTATTGCACCCAAACTCTGGAACTCTCTACCACACTCACTTCGCTCTGCTAATAATATCTCTGAATTCAAATCCTTACTTAAGACTCACTTATTTTCTGAATGCTTTGCATCTGATCTACCAAACTGACCACTTAATCTGATCCACCACTATCCTGCTCATATGTCTCTTAGGTTTTGATTGTGTTATTCATGTTTGTTATATTTGACCTCATGTATGTTTGTTTATCTTTTTGTTGCATTCCTTGTAAACTGTCCTTGAGCTCTGGAAAGGCGCTATATAAATAAAAATTATTATTATTATTATTATTATTACTTGTTCCCTTTGAAGATTTACCCATGCATTAGCAGGCAGTTTTTGTTATGTTTATTATTGAAATATAGGCTGAGTGAATAGTGTATTAAATAAGCTAAATTGGCTGTAGTGTATGAGTGTGTGTGAATGAGTTTGTATGGGTGATTTCCAATATTGGGTTGTGGCTGGAAAGGCATCTGCTGCATAAAACATGCTGGAATAGTTGGCAGTTCATTCCACTGCGGCAACCCCTGATAAATAAGGGACTTATGCGAAGAAAAATAAATGAATGAATAGTGTATTTTTTAGAACTCAACAAATATCTTTATGGACAGTATACAGAAATTAAATTGAGATTAAAGTTTGTATTTATTTATTAATTTCATATATATGGCTTTTGTGTTTTATAGAATATGAGTTGATAAAAATATTGGACGTGCATAGATAGATGGCATTTTGATTGAATTTAGTGGGCCGCTCTGGCCCAAAATGCCAGGGCCGTTTTTTTGCGTCAGTCCAGCCCTGACCTAGGCCTATGTGAAATGCACAAATATTAAACATTCAATAAAAACACACATTTCTGCCATTCTGTTTGCATTGATACAGCCAAATTTATCACTCACATAAAAAAAAAAGTTTTAAAATATATTTATATATGCCTATATATAGTTTCCAGAATAGAGTAGTCGTGAACAGATGCGCGCGCACTTTGCCTGTCTGTGACTCATCGTATTCTGAGGCGCGTAGGTTGTGTGGCAAAGCTAACAATGGCAGATGCCTTTGGATTCTCACAGAGCGTGAGTCACTGTGTGGTTGAATTTAACAGCGCCTCATCCTAACACCCTTGCATGCTTCTGCCACACACACATACATAGATACAAATCCTCGATCATCAAACGAGAAAGCTGAATGGAAGCGGGAAGTGTCAGGACGCCTACTATAATTGCATGTCTTGGAAGGAGGAACATTGCCTGGTTAGATGCAAAAGTCAGTCATAACTGGTTTTTGCCGGTGTTCAAATGTTATACTATTATAAAACTGTGCCATTTAGTCAATGTTAAAGGTCAAAGAGCTGTTTTGTAATTGTTCAGTCGTAGGCTAGGAAATAAGGGTCACCCTTTACAATAAGGTTCATTAGTTAATGTTAAGTAATGCATTTACTAACATGAACAAACAATGAACAATACATTTACTACTGTATTTGTTCATGTTAGTTAACGTTAGTTAATGAAAATACAGTTGTTCATTGTTCTTGTTACCTCATGGTGCATTAACTAATGTAAACATGGACTTAAATGTTAATAATGCATTAGTAAATGTTCAAATATGATTAATAAATGCTGTACAAGTGTTGTTCATGATTAGTTCATGTTAGTAAATGCATTAACTAATGAACCTTATTGTAAAGTGTTACCGAAATAAGTGCACTGCTTTGATGGCAGTGGTTCAGTGTTACACAGTACAAGCACCTCGTGGCCAATAATAATGGATTCCTAGTAAGTTTGGCTCAGTGTAAAACTAAATTATTTTTTCAAAGCAAATAAAGATTCTTATTTCTTAGTAATTAATGTCTAACTTGTATCTACACCAAACCTTTTTTAAGTGCAAGAGTTAATGCCTGTTACTATTGCACATTGAAATATGTTAGCATATTATGCAACAATTTTATCTGAACTACTGTAAAAGTACCAATTCATTTTCAACAATACACTACCTGACAAAAGTCTTGTCGCCTATCCAAGTTTTAGGAACAACAAATGTTAACTTGACTTCTAGTTGATCATTTGGTATCAGAAGTGGCTTATATGAAAGGCAAATGCCTCTAGATAATAAATATGATCATGCATTGATTTTTTAATTATTTAATTAGGACAGTAAGGTCTGACTTTGCATAGACAAAAGTCTTGTCACTTAACAGAAAATATGTACAGTATAGAATATAAATTCATGCTGCAGTGAAAAAAGAATATTGTGTATGAGCTTAAACGACTGCATTCATACATCTCTGCAATGACTCAAATAACTTATTAATAAAATCATCTGGAATGGCAGAGAAAGCATTCCTGCAGGACTCCCAGAGTTCATCAAGATTCTTTGGATTCATCTTCATTCAGTGCCTCCTCCTTCATCTTACCCCAGACATGCTAAATAATGTTCATCTCTGGTGACTGGGCAGGCCAATCCAAGAGCATCTTGACCTTCTTTTCTTTCAGGAACTTTGATGTGGAGGCTGAAGTATGAGAGGAAGCGCTATCCTGCTGGAGAATTTGCCCTCTCCTGTAGTTTGTTCTGTAATGGGCAGCACAAATGTCTTGATACCTCAGGCTGTTGATGTTACCGTCTACTCTGCACATCTCTTGCACGCCTCATACTGAATTTAACCCTAAACCATGATTTTTCCTTCACCAAATTTGGCTGAGTTCTGTGAGAATCTTGGGCTCATGCTGGTTCCAATAGGTCTACTGCAGTATTATTGATGATTGGGATGCAGTTGTTCAACAGATGATTCATCAGAAAAATCCACCTTCTGCCTCTTTTCCAAATAATCTACTAGAAGTCAAGTTATTAATTTCTCTTATAACTGGGATCAACAAGCCTTCTGTCAGGTAGTGTGTGTTTAAATTTACACAAGAAACAATTTACTGATTTTTTAATTTTATTTGTAACATTATTTTTAAAACTGCCCAAAACATAGCTAATAATGAAAACTATTGAGTACTTTTATATTATATTATGTACTATATCATATAAGATATGACATAAGATTCTGACATTGATAACCTTGGATAAAAATATCACGGTTTCGCAGTTTGACGGTATTGTGATTTCTGCTGTAATATATATTCTTTTTAAATGTCTGGGTAAAAAGCAAAAACTTTTTCCCCTTTGAGCACGAAATATTTTATTTTAAGAAACATTTAAAATATTTTGGAGCAGTAAACATGTCAGGCTAAATAATGAAAAATACTTATTAACCTCAGTTGTCTTCTTTTTAAAAAAAAAAACACAGATTTCTTTACAATTTAAAACGGCATACTTTGATATCTTTTCTGCTGGAGATATTGCTGTCCTAAAAAAACTAAACAAAAATGTGAATAAAAAATCTTCCACGTGCCTCGGGAACGGCATAGCAGAAAATTTTGTCGGTTTTAAAACCGCGGTATACCTTGAAAACGGTTATCATCCCATGCCTAGTTGCAACTATTTAAAAATGTTTATGTTTATAATATGCAAACCAAATGCAATTGACCATTTTTCCAATGTATTTGTGCAGTATTTAAATTGAAAATATTTAAAACCAATGTTTAAATTGACAATATTTAAGTTCATAATCAAATTAAACGTAATTAACTTTTAATTAAAACTTCCTTTGCAAAAAAATAAAAATTAAAATAAAAGGTTTTGTTGTTGCTTGATCAGATACGGTTGCGGAAGTTAACAAGAATTAATCATATTATTTATTATATTTCCCATTTATTGTATTTTATTAACGTTGTAACGGGGAGACTGACACGGAGGGATCCATTTTGCAGTATTTATTAAGTCACACTTAAACATCAACACCTCGCACGGTTGTGCGAACATACAACATACAACTCAACGATGATTAGCAGATAACAGAGGCAGAGTGATTACCAGGCTTGAGTCAAGGGCAGGCAGCGTGGTTCAGAGTCCGTAATACAGGCTTTAGTCAGGGGCAGGCAGCGAGAATCAGAGTCCGTGTAATCAGGCTTTAGGTCAAGGGCAGGCAGAAGACAGAGCAGAGTCGAGGAACGGGCTGAAGTGGTAAACGGGAGATCAGGCAGGATAGAACGCTCAGAAATGCTGGCCGGGGCTAAACAAGACTTCGCAATGAAGTGTGTGTGTGAGCTGCTTATATGTGGTACGTGGGTCATTAGTGAGATGAAGAACAGGTGTGCTGGGATCTGAGTGAGAAGGATGACGTAATGGTTAGAAGTCCGGAGATGGTGACCTCTGCTGGTCAGCGAGGGGAATGACTGGGACCGAGTCGGTGACAGAGCCCCCCCCCCAACGAACGGCTCCTGAAGTGAGGCAATTCTCGACGCCGGGGTCTTCCACGGGGGCGAGGGGCCGGCATCTCCGGATGTTGTGAGTGGAACTCTTCCAGTAGTGTGGTGTCGAGGATGTCCTTGCGGTTAATCCAAGATCTCTCCTCCGGACCGTACCCCTCCCAATCAACGAGATATTGGAGTTGACCGCCCCGGCGTCTGGATCTCAGGATCTCGTGGATCTGGTAAGCCTCTTCGCCATCGATCATGAGAGGCGGGGGACCCTGTTCACCGGCTGCCACCTCCCTATCCGTCTCGGCTGGACCAGCAGCAGGCTTGAGCAGAGAGACATGGAAAGTTGGGGAAATACGAAAATGATTAGGGAGTGTCAGTCTGAACGAAACAGGAGATATTTGTCTTTCTATCTGGAAAGGACCCACGTACCTGGGACTGAGTTTCTTGCAGGGCAGCTTGAGGCGTAAGTCGCGGGTGGAAAGCCATACCCATTGTCCTGGGGAATACATGGGACCAGGACGTCGGTGTCGATCGGCTTGTTCCTTGAAACGCCTTATGGCGTGAGAGAGATGAGTATGAGCTGCGTTCCAGACCTCTTCGCAGTTTTTAAACCAGGTATCCACCGCAGGGAGTTCAGAGGTCTCGCCGGACCAGGGAAAGAGCGGAGGTTGGAAGCCCAGCACGCATTGAAATGGGGTTAATCCAGTAGATGCCTTTCTGAGGGAGTTCTGAGCATATTCTGCCCACATCAAAAATTTGGCCCATTCGTTCTGGGTCGAGTGACAATACGTGCGGAGGAATCGACCGATCTCTTGGTTCAAGCGCTCTGTCTGCCCGTTGGATTGGGGATGATAGCCGGATGTTAGGCTGACGTTGATTTGGAGATTTCTGAAGAATGCTGACCAGAGTCGGGATGTAAACTGGGGACCTCTATCCGATACGATGTCTTCGGGGAGACCATAGTACCGAAACACACACTCGCAGAGTAACTCAGCCGTTTCCATGGCTGTGGGCAGTTTGGAAATGGGAATAAGGCGGCAGGATTTCGAAAATCGGTCCACTACTGTGAGGATGGTGGTTTTGCCCTGAGATATGGGTAAATCGGTGATGAAATCTATAGCGATGTGTGACCAAGGACGATGTGGCACCTCCAGGGGTTGGAGTAATCCAGCTGGACGGTGACGGGAGTGTTTGGACATCTGACAGGGTGAGCATTTGTTAATGAAGTTGATTACATCCTTGTGTATGGATGACCACCAGTAGCGGGATTGAATCATTTGCACAGTGGCTGTGCTGCCTGGGTGACCGGAACTGGGGTGGTCATGTACCTCGGAGATGAGTCTTTCTCGAAGCGACGGGGGAACAAAGATTTTATTCTCCGGACAGGGCTGCTGAGAAGGATTATTTTCGGCGGCTTGGAGAATCTCCTGATCTATATCCCACTGGATGGGAGCGACAATTAGAGGGCTTTTGATTATAGGCTCGTCAGGGATTTCAGAGGTCTCATCGTCTGAGAGGCGGGACAGAGCATCTGCTTTGATGTTTTTCGAACCAGGGATATAGGTGACTTGGAAGTCAAATCGGGTGAAAAACAGCGCCCATCTTGCCTGTCTAGGATTCAGACGTTTACAAGACCGGATGTATTCTAGGTTCTTGTGATCAGTGATGACGATGAAAGGGTGTTTTGCGCCCTCAAGCCAGTGTCTCCATTCCTCTAGCGCAGCTTTCATGGCGAGGAGTTCTCGGTTTCCCACATCGTAGTTCCGTTCAGCGGAGTTAAGCTTGCGAGAATAGAAGGCACAGGGGTGGAGCTTCTTATTCACTAGGGATCGCTGGGACAGGATGGTTCCAACTCCAGTGTTTGACGCGTCAATTTCGACGACAAAGGGTTGTTCGGGATCAGGATGACGCAGAATAGGTGCACTGGAGAAGCGAGTCTTTAACTGGGTAAATGCTCGGACAGCGTCGGGGTTCCATTTAAGGCGAGCATTATTAGCTTTGACCATGGCGGTCAGTGGGGCAGCGACTGAACTGAAGTTCCTTATGAAGCGTCTGTAGAAGTTAGCAAAGCCCAGGAATCGTTGTAGTTGCCTGATGGTTTCGGGTTGTGGCCATTGTGTCACAGAGTCAACCTTTTGCTGGTCCATGGCCACGCCTTCTGGACTGATAATGTAGCCAAGGAATGAGATGCAGGTCTGGTGGAATTCGCACTTGGAGCTTTTTGCATACAGCTGGTTTTTAATGAGACGTTTGAGCACTGCCCGAACGTGCTGGATATGCTCAGATAGCAAATTGGAATAGACCAGGATGTCGTCAATATATACTATGACCCATTTGTTGAGCATGTCTCTAAATATCTCATTTACAAATGCCTGGAACACGGAAGGACTGTTTGCTAGGCCGAAGGGCATAACGAGATATTCATAGTGGCCGTCAATTGTAGAGAACCCGGTTTTCCACTCGTCTCCTTGTCGTATGCGGATGAGGTTATAGGCACTACGGAGGTCCAACTTAGTGAAATACTGGGCGGATCGGAGTTGTTCAAGGGCGGCAGGAACCAATGGTAATGGGTAGCGGTATTTGACTGTGATCTCATTCAAGCCTCGGTAATCAATGCAAGGGCGTAAGCTGCCATCCTTCTTCTTAACGAAGAAAAACCCTGCTGAAGCGGGAGAAGTGGATGGTCGAATGAATCCTTTCTCTAGCTCCTCAGAGATGTACTTCTTCATAGCCTCAGTTTCAGGTTGTGAGAGAGGGAAGATGCGACCACGAGGGGGCGTGGTGCCGGGTAGCAGCTCAATGGCACAGTCATTATCACGATGAGGAGGGAGCTTAGTAGCCTTCTGCTTATTGAATGCTTCAGTTAGATCGTGATACGCATCAGGAACATGCTGGAGTTCAGAGTCTTCGGTCTTGTTAATTGTGTTGATCTGGATAGGGGAAACAGGATGCAGACATTGGGTAAAGCATTGATTGCTCCATTTTATGATCTCACCAGATCTCCAAGAGACTTGAGGGTCATGCTGTTGTAGCCATGGTAACCCAAGAATCACAGAGTGTTTAGGGGAGTTGATGGCAAGAAGGGAAATTTCTTCTTCATGGAGAGAGCCAGTTTGAAGCAAGATTGGCAGGGTCTGGAATTTTATACGTCCTTCTCCCAAAGGGCGCCCATCTACAGCAGTGATGGCTATGGAGGAATCACAGGAGGTTAAAGGAATGGAGTGAGTGGTGGCAAACGTGTAATCAATAAAGTTACCAGCGGCTCCTGAATCGATCATGGCCATAGTCTCAATCTCTTCTCCATCGTTTCTCAAAGTGACAGGCAGATTCACAACATTATTAGTGGTAGTGAACATAGTGGTTGCACTCACCGAGAGGGTTTTAGGGAGAGGCTTGTGGGGACATAAAACCTTCGTATGACCTGGAAGTCCGCAGTAAATGCACAGGTGATTTCTTCTCCGTCGTTCTCGCTCTTCTGGGTTCAGACGGGTTCTACCCAATTGCATGGGTTCAGCGGAGGTTTCAGGGGATACAGGACTGGAAGCAATAGAGCAGAGCGGATTGCGAGTGCGGAGGAGAGTGTCTAACCTTATGGAAAGCTCGATTAGTTGATCCAGAGTTTTCCCATCGTCACGACATGCCATCTCTCGCTGCAATTCTGGCTTTAGAGCCCTTCTGTAGAGCGTGACAAGCGGATCATCAGCCCAGCCAGTTTGCGCTGCCAAGGTGCGGAACTGCAGGGCGAACTCAGCTGCGGAGCGATCTCCCTGTTGGATACACAATAGCTCCTCGCCAGCGTTACGACCACCCTCCGGATGATCGAACACAGTGCAGAAACGTTTGAGAAAGTCATTAAACGAGGGAAATATCGGGGTACTGTCTGGCCAAACTGCAGTAGCCCAGTCTAGCGCTTTCCCAGTGAGCAGTGAGCACACAAAAGCAATTTTCCCGTTCTCGTCCTTAAACAGATGGGGTTGTTGGGCGATAAACAGTTTGCATTGCAATAGAAAGCCTTTACATTTTGCTGGGTTACCTGAGAACTTGTCAGGAAAAGCCAATCGAACTCCGGAAGTCATCGGGGGTTGTGCAACAACAAGTGGACTTGGAGAGTAGTTGGCGGTGGGTTGTGCAGTGGCAGCAGCTTGCAGGTTTTGGAGGGATTTCACCAGTTCATCTGTTAACTGAGTTAGGTGTGTTAGTTGTTGTTGGTGTGTTGACAATACCTGAGCTTGTGTGGTGACTTCGTGAGACAAAACCTGGATGGCTGCGGGATCCGTGTTGGGCGAAGTCTTCTGTAACGGGGAGACTGACACGGAGGGATCCATTTTGCAGTATTTATTAAGTCACACTTAAACATCAACACCTCGCACGGTTGTGCGAACATACAAAATACAACTCAACGATGATTAGCAGATAACAGAGGCAGAGTGATTACCAGGCTTGAGTCAAGGGCAGGCAGCGTGGTTCAGAGTCCGTAATACAGGCTTTAGTCAGGGGCAGGCAGCGAGAATCAGAGTCCGTGTAATCAGGCTTTAGGTCAAGGGCAGGCAGAAGACAGAGCAGAGTCGAGGAACGGGCTGAAGTGGTAAACGGGAGATCAGGCAGGATAGAACGCTCAGAAATGCTGGCCGGGGCTAAACAAGACTTCGCAATGAAGTGTGTGTGTGAGCTGCTTATATGTGGTACGTGGGTCATTAGTGAGATGAAGAACAGGTGTGCTGGGATCTGAGTGAGAAGGAAGACGTAATGGTTAGAAGTCCGGAGATGGTGACCTCTGCTGGTCAGCGAGGGGAATGACTGGGACCGAGTCGGTGACAAACGTCTATCCCAACCCTAAACCCCAACGATCACAGTTATGTAAAAACAGTAGTTATACAGAGTATTATGCATGTTATTTATTAAATTACCCAATAAATTGTATAATATTAACGCCTACCCTTAACCCAACCCTAAACCCAGCCATCACAGAACTGTAAAAACTGTAGTTATACAGAGTATTATTATGTTATTTATTAAATTATCCAATAAATTGTATTTTATTAACGTCTATCCCCACACAACCCTAAACCCAACCGTCACAGTACTGTACAAATATTAATTATTGTTATACAGTGTTACAAAAACAATGCTATATTGATGTGTGTATCTGCATCTGTATCCTATCTAGACTTTACTCATGAATGGTAAAAACTATTTTCACGGGTAACGTACCTGTGATTCACTAATAACAAAGAAATGTCAAGTGTCAAATTTTTTCAACATGAAAGAATGAAGTACAGACTGAAATAGCATTCTCTTGTAAAATGTACTACAATCATGTTTTATTTGCAATTTCATTCATTGATTTTCTTTTCAGCTCAGTCCCTTTATTAATCAGGGGTTGCCACAGCGGAATGAACTGCCAACTTATCCAGCATATGTTTTACGCTGCGGAGAGCTATTTGCAATTTCAGAAAACTATTTTAATGCATACTTTACGTTTTCAATCTTAATTTTGCTAAATTTAGCAATAAATCAAAACCTAACTATATTCCAGCTTCTATTACTCTCAGTTTAATTATCATACTTCAAATGAAAGCTCAAGTCAAGAGGATTGCATTATGGGAGACAGAATCAGTCCAATGTATACTGCACATTTTGGGGAAAATATACATTTGTAAAATGATCCATATGGCTGCATGGTGGCTCAGTGGGTAGCACGTTTGCTTCACAGCAAGAAGGTATCATGCCATTCTAAACTTAGACATGATTGGATTAAAAATTTAAATTTGTCCAAGCCATATTTATTTCCAGGACGATAACTCAATAAATTAAACATCATGCAGAGTAGTGAGGTCATGTGGCAACGATAGTAGCAAATACTCTGAAACATTTATCATGCTTTTGTTAGCCGCCTCACACACTGTTTATTTTGATTTGTTTTGGAGGTCCTCTACAACAAGTTTACATGTATTCATGGTTAAAAAAAAAAAAAAAAAAAATATATATATATATATATATATATATATATATATATATAAATATATATATATATATATATATATATATATATATATATATATATATATATATATTATACATTTTAATATCAGCTCTTTTTCTCAAAGTCTAAGGGCTCTATTTTGACGATCTAAGCGCAGGACGCAAAAGCATTAAGGCTAAATCAGAATCCACTTTTGCTAATATAAGGACGGGAAAATCCGCTTTGTGCCATGGCTCATGGTCTAAAAGGTTTGAGCTTATTTTCTTCATGAGTTAAAGGTGTGTTTTAAGAATAAACCTATCAGAGTCTCATCTCCTATTCCCTTTAAGAGTCAGTTGCATTGCGCCATAAGCGCATTTGCTATTTACATAAAGTAAAGTAAGTGTAAATGGAAAAACTGAGCATTTCAGTAGCAAGAAAACAGTTAAACCGAACATCTACAGCACGAGAATGAGAGATGAGCCTCCTCATTATTAACTTTCACTTTCACTCTCATGGATAGGGAAACCTTGTACACGCAGACATCTATTAGCCTATAAATAATTAATTTAAGTTGTTTCTTAAGCACCAAGATTTGTTTCAAAACTATTTGTAAATTCAGTTCTAATTTCCAGAAAACGAATAAATGAACAATAATAAATAAAGTGTGTTCAAAAATCTGTTATATCCTAAAACACATGCTGTGCTTAGATTTCAGGTGACACCTGAAATCTAAGCTTGTTTTTAATAAATAATAATAATAAATAATACTGCTAATAATAATAACATTAATAGCAAATTGTTATGAATAAACTGAAAAAGCCTCCCGAGATAAAGAATGCATGAGAGCTTGGTTTTTATGTTTATGTAGGCTAGAAAATAATGTTTTGTTATATTTTTATCCTTTACATTTGTATCCTATATATCCTTATTATATCCTATATATATCCTTAAAATTTTAATTCTTTTTCATATGTAAAGATATTTGCGTATTGCTCTACATCTTGTCTGTATTAAGCAATGTGTAAGCGAGGCGCATAACTAACATGCTCTGCGCTGGAAAATAGACTAGCTTTGTTCTGGTCTATAGAACAGACTATTATAGTTTTTCAAAATAGCAACATGCCAGCAATGTGCCTCAACACGCCTCTTTTTTTAGATCAGAACGCCTATGGGCGCACATATGGGAGCAAATGCATTTGCTATTTAAACAGCATAGCTCGAAATGTCAGAATGAGTCTTTTGCCAAGCTGAAACTAGCAAGCAACTTTTGCAAACATTGCGCCGGCTGTATGATAGGGCCCTAAAAGAGTTGATTTAGCATCCACTCTCTCTAAACCCCACCTTTCAGAGATCCTGCTCTTCTTTGATTGGATAGCTTATGGCCCAGTGTGTTGTGATTGGCCAACCACTTACAGCATGTGTCTGAATCCAAGCTCCTCTTATCATATCTGAATTTCAGCTCTCAAAATTACAATGATATAAACAATAATGGCAATGGGAAAAGGTGTGGTCCTTACCATATAAACATATCTTAACTAATAAAGTAAAAATAATGTATTTTTAAATGCTTTAAATACTACCCAGTTACTTTTTCATTTTACATAGATTTTAAAAGGATATTGAAATGTATTAGTCTTGCTGAAACGTTAGCTCAAAACAATCTTCTCCAAAATACTGCTTTTTTTCCTACAGTTTTGTTTTTTACAAGAATAACATTGTTATGTAAAAAATGTAATTGTTAATATTTAAAGTTTTATATTTGTATGTACAAATACACAGACAAAAGGCCGTTTTCATCCGTGAAATAAAAATATATGTTAAATTTTAAAATTCTAAAAAATGTAAAGCTGTAAACACCTTAAACATATTTAAAATATCATATTAATAATTGTTTTAGTTTTTTATTGCGATTCGTTAGAACTATTTTCCTCCTTTTATTTATTTATTTTTTATTTATTTATTTTATTCAAGCCCCTCCTCACTTTGATTCTGTTGTCTTTACGTTGTAATTGTTATCTTTTCAGTTCAACTAAATATTAAATAAAAACAATAACAGCAATACTTTACTATCATTTTGGGTGCAAACTGGAATCCTTTGGAAGCGTATGCAAGGTTAATTTGGATTTACAGCAAAGAAAACAGTGTCTTCTTGACATATCAACAAACCAAATCCTTCCAAGCTAACTGTTCACAGACAGCAGTGAAAACCATAGACTGTCATTCTGTAAATCTGTTATATATAGTTTTGCAAAGAAGGAATAAGACTATAATTACTGGTACAACTCATTTCAGACACTTCAGAATTGCTGCTTTTCTTTTGAGAGACGTCCTCTAGATGATAGATAAAATAAAATAAAAACATTATAGGAGCACTTTGAAGAAATTATAGGTGCAATACAAAATAAGCACCACTCTGGTTCTCTAATTTTGCCTTTTTGTGATTGTAATCGACGTCATCTATTGTTCTCTGCTCATGTCTACAAGCATGCAGACCGTTTTGACCGTAATTCCAGGCCAGAGAGAGAAACTGACGAGCAGATCATAGTTAAAAGCTATGAGTCATAAAGCACGCGAGCATTAGAGTGATGTCATACTCTGAGTTTAGAGTCTGCACAGATGACCTGCTCTTCCACAACACACATACAATACACAATCACATCACACAAGAGCAAGAGGATTATTAGTTTAAATGTTAAAGCTAATTGAGCTACTGTATAAATGATGGCTGATGGATTGAATGTCAAAACTGCTAAAGAAAAGCAGCATATTAATAGTTTATGAAAGGATTGGTTCAGATTTTTGAGTGATTGATTTAATTTTTGGACATTTATGTTTAAAGGTCTAAATACAAGGCTATCATATATACCTCAAACATAACTTTATTATAAAAAAATACAAATAAAACATTTTAGCTACACCTTACTAATACCGGTTTGGACCCGCTTTGCCTTCAGAACTGCTTTAATCCTTCATAGCATAGATTCAGAAAGGTACTGGAAATATTCCTCAGAGATTTTGGTCCATATTGACATGACAGCATCACACAGTTGCTGGAGATTTGTATGCTGCACATTCCTGATGTGAATCTCCTGTTCCACCACATCTCAAAGATGCCCTATTGGATTGAGATCTGGTGACTGTGGAGGCCATTTGAGAACAGTGAACTCATTGTCATGTTCAAGAAACCAGTCTGAGATTCACATTTTATGATGTGTAATCCTGCTGAAAGGTACACTGTGGTCATAAAGGGATGGACAAGGTCAGCAAAATCACTCAGGTAGGCTGTGGTGTTGACACAATGCTCAATTGGTACTAATGGGCCCAAAGTGTGCCAAGAAAATATCCCCCACACCATTACACCACCACCAGCAGCCTGAACCGTTGATACAAGGGAGGATGGAGCCATGCTTTCAAGTTGTTGACATCAAATTCTGACTCTACCATTTGAATATTGCAGCAGAAATCTAGACTCATCTGAGCAGGCAATGTTTTTTCAATCTCTATTGTCCAATTTTAATGAGCCTGTGCGAATTGTAGCCTCACTTTTCCTGTTTTTAGCTGACAGGAGTGGCACCCGGTGTGGTCTTCTGCTGCTGTAGCCCATCCGCCTCAAGGTTGGATGTGTTGTGCATTCAGTGATGCTCTTCTGCTACAACCTTGGTTGTAACGAGTGCTTATTTGAGTTACTGTTGCCTTTCTATAAGCTACAACCAGTCTGGCAAGTCTCCTCTGATCTCTGGCATCAACAAGGCATTTGCTCACACAGAACTGCCGCTCACTGGATATTTTCTCTTTTTCTGACCATTTTCTGTAAACCCTAGAGATGGTTGTGCGTGAAAATCCCAGTAAATCAGCAGTTTCTGAAATACTCAAACCAGCCTGTCTGGCACCAACAAACATGCCACGTTCAAAGTCACTTAAATCCCCCTTTCTTCCCCATTCTGATGCTCTGTTTACACTGCAGCAGATTGTTTTGACCATGTCTACATGCTTAAATGCTGAGTAATAAGTTGCTGCCATGTGATTGGCTGATTAGAAATTTGCGTTAACGAGCAGTTGGACAATAAAGTGAGTGTATATATACTGTACATACAGTAAATATACACAATAAAAATTAATCTATAAACATTAAAACATCTCAGACACTTGTAACAGTTTGTATCATCATAAATTGGCTTATTTTAAGTTTAAAATGATGCATATATCATACATTTAAGTATGATTTACAGAAAAAACTAAACTGTTTTTCAGTGTATCGTCAGAAAGATTTTATCATGGATCTTAATCATCGTGTTTTAAAAACCAAAGTACAAAATCTCAGCATTTGTGCATTTTTGACTCAAAACAAAGCATGCGTATGAATTATTGACTGTTGCGTGCTGTATTATTCAGGAGGGGTGTGTCAGAATGAGCTCATCACTGTGTGTGTTGTATTATAACTCAGCTGGTAAACCATAACGTTCCTCTTAAGCAAAGTGTGCCCATCACTCATTCTGCCACAAGAAACGCCAGCCATTAGACTGATGACTTACTGATGTCAGAATATTTACCAGTGTTTACCACAGATGACGGTGGATTTCGCATGAAGTATTGTATTTGGAAAATACCTGTAATTTTACACCCAAACAGAAGTACTAAGATTCATTAAAACAACATACGTTGAGTTTTTCAAGCATCAATAAAATGTAATACAGCAAATCTTTCAATTAAATTAAATTTAATATATTTGATTCCAGAGCATAAAATAATACATTTTGCCCATGATTTACAGAAGACATGTACTAAAATGTACATTTGTAGAATGCATTTAAACCAAAATAATCTCATATTTTTAAATGTTTTAATTCAATTAATTTAATTCAATTTAATTGATTCCAGAGCAATACATAATACATTTTGCTCATGATTTACAGATGCACTAAAATGTCATTCAGTGTTATACATTCATACCAAAATATTCTCATATTTAGAAATATTTTAATTCAATTTATTTGACTCCAGAGCAAAAATAATATATTTTGTCCATCGTTTACAGAAGTCATGTACTAAAAGGTAATTCAGTGTAATGCGTTTACACCAAAATAATTTCATATATAGAACAAGAATAATTTGCAATAATTTACTCTATTTAAGGATCAAAGTGCAGCCGTTAATTTGATATCTTTATAATTCACTGAAAAGTAATGATCTATTAGATTTACTCCATTTTTAAGGTAAGTGGTTGCAAACAATTTATATGGGCTTAAACAAATTAAATGTAGTAATATTCAACTTAATTAGTTTGTTTAAATTCAGCCATATAAAGTGTTTGCAACAACTTACCTTAAAAATGTTAGTAAATCCAATGAATATTTTTCAGTTTCATATCATCAGTGTTTGCTGTTGTACATTTGACACATTTGTCAATAAGAATTTTTCTTTCAAAAATATAAATCACCCATATTTTTCATTCATTAATTTTCTTTTCAGCTTAGTCCATTTATTAATCTGGGTTCGCCACAGCGGAATGAACTGCCAACTTATCCAGCAGCGGTTGCCTTTTCAGCTGCAACCCATCTGAGGTTCGAACCAGCGACCTTCTTGCTGTGAGGCAACAGCACTACCTACTGCGCCACTGCATCGCCCTATAAATATATTAATGTATTTTAATAAGTACAGTCCATATATGTACGCACATATAATAATAAATATGATGTTTAATTTTTACATGTCTGTTACGGCAATTGTTTTTACACAAAAAAGCACTGTACTTGTATTTAATCTGCTTTCTTTCAATTTTAAAACACTTCAGCTAATTTATTTTGCTGCTAACATTAATATTGTACATAAAGAAATCACGAGTGCAGTTTGTGTATGCATGATTAGCTTCATCATCATCATCCCCATCTTTCAGGTCAGATGTGCTGGAAACTGCATCATTCTTGCTAGAGAATCCAGCACAACGCTTCTGATTGGCTGAAAATGACATCATAGCAGGGTTACCAGTGATGATCAGGCTTTCCTTGAAGGCACATTGTTTTCCATAATCACATCCCCCTTCCAACCTTTATCCCTCAACCTAGCTCTCAATATCGCAAAAAGACTTAACTACCACAATTTCTAATCATCGTCTTCTTTTTTTCTCTGTTGATCCCATGCAGGATGTTATTTGCTGCATTTTTTTTTTTTTTTGCTCTGTTGCCATGTAAAAAATTCAGTATGCACACGACTCTCCAGCTCACAGACAGCTGGATGACATCATCTCTACCGTCTCTCTCCCCTCCCCCTGCGGCCCCTTCAGTCAACACATCCAGAATATACCAAACCCAGCACTTTACATTGGGGAAGAAGGGGGGTGATCATTTTTGCACAATTCGTTTACTTGCATATTAATTAATTGTATTATCACTTAAAAAGAGAAAACGCATCAAGTATTTTGTTTTGCATTATTTATAAATTCGTGGGGGGACATTTTTGCACAAATTGTTTACTTGCGTATTAATTAATCATATTATTACTTAAATAGATCAAATGCATCCAGTCTTTTGTTTGGCATTATAATTTAGTAAAGATGGGGGTGAACATTTTTGCACAAATTGTTTACCTGCATAAAAGTCAACCGTATTATTATTTACATTTATTATTTAAATATCGAAATGCATCTAGTGTTTTCTTTTGCATGACGTGCAATTAAGTGAAGGGGAAGGGGGTGAAATTTTTTGCACAAATTGTTTGCTCGCATATAAATAAACGTATTATTACCTACATAGAGAAAATGTATTCAGTACTTGTTTTGCATCACATATAATGTAGTGAAGATGAAGGTGGGGGTGATATTTTTTGCACAAACTGTTTACTTGCATATAAATGAATTGTATTATTATTTAAATAGGGAAAATGCAAATAGTCTTTTGTTTTGCATTACATATAATTTAGTGAGGGGAGGGGGGTGAAAATATTTGCACAAATTGTTTACTTGCATATAAATTAATCGTATTAATACTTCGTCTTTTGTTTTGCATCACATATACTGTAATGTGGTGAAGATGGGGGTGAAATTTTTTGCACAAAGTGTTTACTTGCATAAAAACTAATCATATTATTATTTTAATAAACCAAAATGCATCCAGTGTTTTGTTTTGCATCACATATAATTTAGTGAAGGTGGGGGGGGGTTGCACAAACTGTTTTTCAATTTATTGTATTATTACTTAAATAGACAAAATGCATCCAGTCTTCTGTTTTGCATTACATATAATTCAGTGGAGGGTTAAAAAATCTTTGCACTAATTGTTTACTTGTAAACTAATCAATTGTATTATTACTTGAATATAGAAAATGCATACAGTCTTTTTTTTTTTTGCATTATATATAATTTGGTGACAGTTTTTTCGAACATTTTTTTTACTTGCATTTAAATATATTCATCATATATCATTGCGTGTAATTTAGTGAGGGGGTGAAAATTTTTGCACACATTTTGTACATGAGTTTGTTACAACATGAGAGAACCTGTCTTTCAGTGATGCATGACGGGTCGTTTCATTTTGTAGGTTGAGTGCCTGACGTCACTGTGTTAGCGCTGCTCGGAAATAACGTAGGTACAGTTTGTTCTGTTCCGCCATATTCCACATCCATATCAGACCCCTGGGAGTTTTTTCACCTCACCTGAGAGACCAAACAGTGCAAACAGGTTCATGTGAGGCCCATCTAAGCATATGCTCTGAGAAATCCGCGTTAACAAACCTAAATAATGTCAAATTAGTGAAGTGGCTTCCATATACTGAATATAATTTCAATTTGAAATCATATTTAGTCTACGAAACTAAACTGATTTAATCGCTAAAACTCTAGTAAACGGATTTGGCGCTGCACCAATGCAACAGACGGGCTATTGAGAGACTGTTCAAACAGGCCCGATCCAGACGAGTATGTTGGCAAGGTTATTATGTCACAGTCATCAGCAAGACTCCAGCCATGAGTGAGCGAGTGAGAAGATGACACACAAATCCCTGTCCTCCTCCGTTTTTAGACGTGACATTTCAAACAGCTCCAAAATCCAGACCGAGCTGGTTTAGCACACGACAGTGCACGTAATGAAATAAAATCCCAACCCAAATGAACTAACGCAGAAAAAGATTCTAGGTTAAAAGCTCTGAAGTATCTAGAAATTCCGATTAAATTATTCTCAATATTAATATCTATATTATTATTATTTTACATTCTGTTTCTTATCACAGACTGACTTACACGTTATAAATGAGCATTTCTGCTGCAGAGTGTTTCCTTCTCTGTATTCACAACCCGTTTTTTTCTTTCAACAAAGAGTTAACCACCTCCCCAGCCCATGAGGAGCCTGCATCCCTCTCGACCAATCAGAGCGCTGGAAGGTGATGTCATGCTTTATCTAGCAGAGGTGGTGCTGATGCTGCCAGGTTGAGCATCCAAACAGCAGCAGACTGTCAGGCTGAACGTGAGGGAAAGACTCGGGACAGAAGACTAGAGTGAACTGTTGGTGAGTAAAGGAGAATTTTTGTATTCGCTTTATTGTTTTAATGTTTTTGCAGGATAATGAGACATGCATGTGTTGGCGTAATGTGATTTGGAAGTTTTTACCGAAAGTTTAATTAGTTTTATTTTAAATAGTACTGAAATGTGAGACTTTTTGAGGGTGGATTGTGTTGCATTGCAGAATTTCTGCTTGCAAGATTTAGATTTGTGATACTGAGCATATATATTAGCATTATATATGTAATGTTTATACTATATTTTTAAAGAGTGTATTTATATATATGTTGAATATAGTGCAATTTTAAAAACAAAAAAGGAAAAGACTGTAGTTCATTTTAAGGTGATTTAAGGCAAAGTACATCTGAATGCATAATGAGCTTGGAGGTCCTGCAGATAGCATGCTGTAGTCTGCACTGTGGGCGGTACAGAGAGGTGAGATTACAGTATGTGCTGCTGTGCGAAAGGCCACAGCCTCTTCATAGAGCGCCACTTCCTTTGCTTTCATAACAACAAGCTTTTTTTGATCTGAAAGCAGTGGGAGGTTATGAATATGACTTGCATTTCCAGCTACAATCATATGCATTTTTGTTTGGTTGCATTTCAATGTCTATGTTATTATATTTCTGAAGACGGAGCTGATTTTGATATTGAGTGCGTGCATTTTGTCCCTCGTGACTTCGAATACTGTGCACATTTAATGCCATGCAGATTCACTGTTTTTACCTTTGGTGCTTTGATGCACATTTTAAAAAGCGATAGTTCACCCCAATAGTAAAATGACATCATCATTTGCTCTCCCTCATGTGGTTTTAACCTTCATGATGAGTTTCACAAATATAAGATATTTTGAAGAATGCTGGTTGCTGGGACCCGTAGATTCCATAGTGGGATTAAATACTACTAAGTCAATGGGTTTCATCAACCAGCATTTTTCAAACTATCTTCTTTTGTGTGTGTTTAACAGAAGAGAGAAACTCAAATAGGTTTCGAACAAGTGAAGGGCAAGTAAATGATTATTTTTGGGTGAACTACTCCGTAAAAGAAGAGATATTAACCTTTTAATTATAAATTTAATTCTTATATTGCTGGCATTAACTAAACTGGAGCTGATTTTGACTTTAAGTGCATTCATTTTGTCCCTCATGACTTAAAAATGATGCTCATGATGCAGAATCAGTTTCTAAGTTTAAATACACTTTAAATACATTTTTAATAACCAGAAGAATCATTATTTTGCTGGCATCAATACAACAGGAGCTGATTTTGTCCTTGTGTGCATGCAGTTTGTCACTCATTTCTAGAAAAGTGTGCAAAATGTTTTATAACCTGAGCCCATGCATGCATTGAGGGCGGCTTAAAGTTTAGAGATGGTGAGTGTGGGAAATGAGTGGGCACAGCAAGGGCAGAGGCAGGATGAACGAAAAACTGAGAGAGAGAGAAAAAAAAGAGCGTAGGCAGAGAGATGATCATAAACCCTGTACAAAACTCTTTCATTCAAGCTCTCGTTTGCGAAGGACTGGAATCAAGTATATTACCTTTTCTGACTATTTCAATTAATGCTTGATTAGTTTAGGGGATTATATGATGCATATACTGTGTTATTTTATGCTTGTGTTTAGTATTTTGTGTTATTTGATGTATTTTAGTATTTATGTTATGCTTATATTATGCATATAGTATTGTATGTGGTGTACTCTTAACACTAAACCAAAAATTACTGCCGTTTTTTTATTAAAACATCTCAAACATTTTCTTTATAGGTACAGTACATCTGAGGATATATCTTTATTAACATATATTATCTTTCTTTTTTATTATTGTTTTAGGTATAAATAGCATTCAGTTTAAGATAGTTATGTTTGAAACTAACATTTGATGCAATCTGCATAATCTTGCTGTATTTTTGCATGTCAATAGTTTATTTTTCAATTCAGTGGCTATATTTGTTTGTAGTATTCATAATCTGCATTTGCTGTGGGATGTCTAACCTTTGTTGGACTTTAATGCGAAGACAAAGACAGAGAATCGATCGCCTCTGTTTCTGATTACATCATGGTTTCTCTCTGCAGAATCAGCTGAGTTTGAAACACCTCAGAGGACTTCGAAGGAAAGATGACTCTCGCCGGTACGTGAAAGTCCACTTGTTCGTTGATATACTTGTGTGTGAGCTGAAGGAATGATGTGAGCACATGGCATTTCATCGGTAGCGATGTTAGCTCAAAATAACTCTTTTCTATCTCTTATGCAGCGTACAGAGAAAAGATGAAGGAGCTCCCTCTAGTGTCTCTCTTCTGCTCCTGCATCCTCCCAGAGCCCAGAGAAAAGCCCACCAAGAAAACACAAGGTAGGTTTTATGTCTGCAGTCTATGAAGTCATACAAACAAATTAAAGTTTAAAAATACGTCTATAATCAGACTTTAATTTAATTAATCTTTAATTTCAGATGTTCAATATTCAAGCTACGAAATTGAAATTCAAATGAATTAATTCAAATTCAAAACAAATTTTAATGGCATATTATATTCAGTTTTATTACATTACAATTGCTAATAATTCCAATTAACATAATTTAGATTCAGATTGTTTAGCCATATTTTAAGCTCCATCTGTTTTTTTTTTTTTTTATCAACAACATATTCTCAGCTGGTTGATGACTATCAGAATTGTAAACATTGCAAGTCATGTGCACTTATCCTCTGTGAAGTTTGGTGTATGTAATGTAAGTGCTTCTGAAGTGGAGATTTATGGCTCATTGCATTTATATTTACATTTATTCATTTAGCGGATGCTTTTATTCAAAGGGGCTTACAAGTGAGGATAAAAGAAGCATTTTAAATCATCAGAGAATTGTAGTATACAAATACGATGACAAGTCTACTTTTAAGAATTGACGTCCTAAATGTGTACTTGTAAAATTCATGCAAAAGTTATCCTTTCCACCTAAAATGTTCTTTCTGTTAAACTGAAAAGAAAGACACTTAATGAAAAGGCAAAATCTCAAAATTTACATGATGCATTGAAACTGTATTTTAACTGCAGTGTATTAAAGGAAAAGTTCACCAAAAACTAAAAAATCTGTCATAGTTTTCTCACCCTTTACTTGTAAAATACTGTTTGATAACCGTGGTAAATATTGACTTCTATTGTATTTTTTCCCACTATGGGGGTCAGTGGTTACCTGTTTCCAACATTCTTCAAAATATCTTCTTTGGTGTGTATTACAAAAAAAGAAACTCATAAAGGTTTAAAAACCACTTAAGTGTGAGGAAATGTGAAAATAATCTCTTAAATTCTACAATTACCTATAATGTGGTGCTTAAAGAAATTCTTGGAAAAAAAAACACTGCCAAAAATGCTGGGTTCCACACAATTTGTTCATGTTGTCTTAACACAAATGGATTAAGTTAACTTAATAAATTTAAGGTAAAAAATCCCAATACATCTCAAGAATTGTGTTGTTTTGACCCATTTAAAATACAAGTTGTTTGAACAAGCAACAAAATAATATTTTTGAGTGCATTTTCAGACCAGAGCTAATGCTGAGTTGTATGAGGAAATGGGTGTTTTTGACCTTGGATGGATGTAAATTGATTGTAAATTGACTGGTATTATATTATGAATATTTATTGTTTTTATTATTATTAATAAAATGTGGATTATTATTTTTGAATTATATTATTATTTGGTTATTATTATTATTATTATTATTTGGAAATTCTGAACAGCTTGCAGAAGCAAACATCTGCAAACTGTCATACTGCAATGTCACTGGGATTATTTTAGGAATATTTATTGTTTTTGTTAATTAAAATAAATTAGATATCAAATTTTTTAATGTAATGATATATATATATATATATATATATATATATATATATATATATATATATATATATATATATATATATATATATATATATATATATATATATATATATATATATATATATATATATATTAGGTGTGTGTGTATATATATATATATATAAATATATATATATATATATATATATATATATATATATATATATATATATATATATATATATATTATATATATATATATATATATATATATATATATATATATATATATATATATATATATATATATATATATATATATATATATATATATATATATATATATATATATATATATAAATATATATCAGGAACTTTATTTATGTCCAAGTAGCCTATAATTAGTTGAATGAATATTTTTAACCATTACTGCTCTTCTGTTAGATGTTGTAGACCTCAACCTGGGAATTATCAAAGACATGGAGGTGATTGAGCTGAACAAGCGCTCATCAGGCCAGGCCTTTGAGGTCATTCTCAGACCTCCATCTTTTGACGGTCAGAGGGAGTTTCACCCCACATTCCCACCTCGCCGGGACCCTTCACTGGAGGAGATTCAGAAGAAGCTGGACGCAGCTGAGGAGAGAAGAAAGGTGAGGACTTTTATAATGGTTTCTGAGTCAATACTCAATATAGAAATACATCAGATTTTTAATTGAAAACATAACTTTATATGCTATTTTTAAAGTTTTGACTTTCATGTAGAAATAATCTGAGTAATTTTTTTTAATTATGTTTTAATTAGCAATAATATTCATAGTGATATTATTATGGATCATTTATTATCAATAATGAGAAAACAAAACAGTTAGAATTTTGCTTTCTCTTAATAATAATAATGATATTAATATATTTTATTTATGATGCGCTACAAAGGCTACAACAGTGGTCTCAAACCCAATTTCTACAGAGCCACAGCTCTGCACAGTTTAGCTCCAACCACCTCCAACTCACACCTGCTTAATAGTCTATAATAGTCTTGAACACCTTGATTATTTGGATCAGCTGTGTTTGACTAGGGTTGAAGCAAAACTGTGCAGAGCTGCGGCCCTCCAGGAATTGAGTTTGAGACCTATGCGCTACAAGATTTACAACAACAAATAAAAAATGCAGAGAATTACAACCTTGCATAAAATCCCAGTAACAAGCCAAAAGTCACATCGCATTAACTAATTAAACAATAAATTACATAACAATAACTATATAAGAAAAAATAGTTCAGTGTAGTACAGTTTCACATTTGGATGTGCTTACTGGTATTATTTTAGAAATATTTATTGTTTGTATTATTATTAATAAGGTTTTTAGATTATTATTTGGCTATTAATATTGTTCATTTGAAGTTCAAAAGAGCTTGCAGAAGCAGAACAAACTCTCTTACTGCAATATCACTGGTATTATTTAAGGAATATTTAATGTTTTTATTAGTTTAAATAAATAATACATAAAAAACATTTAATATTATTTTTATATTTTCAGTTTCATTTTGTTTTGTTTTTCTTTTCAAATATTTATATAGCTTTTTATATGCAAGATATCTTTATTAAGCTTTATTATCATTAGTTAATCAACATACTGTACAACTGTTCATTGATAGTTGATGTTAACTCATTTACATTAAATACCATTTACTAATAACAAAATCATAAGTCCAAGGCACTCGAGTAGGTGAAAAAATGAAAAAGCCTTTATTAACATGGCTATTATTTAAATAGTTGTGGTAATTAATACATTTTTAAATAATAGTCATGTTAATAAAGGCTTTTTCATTGTCTTCTCGAGTTCCTTTGAACTTATGATTTTGTTATTTGTAAATATGATTTAATGTAAATGAGCTGACACAAACTATATTTGTAATGTGAAGTGGACGCAGACAAGGGAGTGCAGATCCAAACACAGGTTCATTGAGAATAGACAGGCAAACAACGGTCACAATTAGGAGCAAACAGAAGTATGCAGGCAAATCCAGAGTCGTAGTCAAAAACACAGGCGATAGGTCAGCACAGGCAGGCAGCAGACAACATAAACAAACAAACAAGGTGAGGGTCAAAAACACGGCAAGACAAGGAAACTGCGTCGAAATGTTCACTAACAATATAACAAGACTCAGGCGTGTCAATGTAAGCCATATATAAGTGTGTTTAATCAGTCCATGAGCAGCATCAGCTGTGGGAATGTAATCAATGGAGACTTGGAGCAGATGTGTGTGTGTGTGTTGCATGACTGGAACTTGTAGTCCATATACCAGCAGATTTGTAGTCCGTTAGTGATCTGCACATGCTGGATCGCTGATGACTGTGACACTATTAAATAACAAATGTATGTTGATTAACTAATATTGATAAAGCTTAATAAAGACTGTCTTTAATTTTTTTTCACTTACTTGTCGAGTGTCTTGGACTTATGATTTTGTTATTTATCTTTGTAAATCCCTCATCCAATAAGCACAGACATATTAATTACCCCTGAAGCCCTTTTTGTTTGATTTTGGATTTAAACATTTACTAAAATGTGTTAATAATGAAAATAACATTAACAAAAACTAATAAATACATTAGAAGTGTTCTCATGGTTTTTTAAATCTAACTATCAGTAACAAATGTAATCCTCTGTAAAGTGGTACTGTTTTAAGTACCTGAAAATGTTGAATATGTTTTAGTTAGCATGAACATTACTGCATATACATGTACTTATAGCTGAGTCTCATATTTCTGCTTGGGTTTTTCTCCCCAGTGTCAGGAAGCTGAACTTCTAAAGCACTTGGCTGAAAAGAGAGAGCATGAGCGAGAGGTGGCCCAGAAAGCCTTGGAGGAACACAACAACTTCATGAAGATGGCCAAAGAAAAGCTGGAGCACAGAATGGAGATCAACAAGGAGAACAGGGAGGCTCACATCGCCGCCATGCTGGAGCGTCTTCAGGAGAAGGTACGGCCAATCTTGAATATCTGAAAACCACTTACATTTTTTAAAGGTGCAGCAGCACCCCTAGTGACACAAAAGGGAATTGCAGTGGGTTTTGAACAGTCTAATCAAAAAAATAAATAAGCTGAGGCCTGTTATGTAACAGTTTGGGCTTTTATACAGGTAAGTTTGCATTTAGTTTGAGCAAACTCTGAGTTTTGGGGCTTAAGATCACTGTAAAAAAGGGTTCCACACAATTCTTTCATGTTGTCCCAACACTAATTGATTAAGTTACCTTAATTGTTTTTACAAATTTGATTAAATTTAATTAATCTTTATTTCTATAGCGCTTTTACAATGTAGATTGTGTAAAAGCAGCTTAACATAGAAGTTCTAGTAAATACATAGAATTTCTAGTAAATTTAACATAAAAGAATTAAGTTGTCCCCCAAAAAATCTTCAAGAATTATGTTGTTTCAACTTATTTAAAATAAGTAGTTCAAACAAGCACCATTAGATATTTTTTGAGTGAAGGTGAGTTTGGTTTTGTCGCCAAAACAACTTAATCTACATAGCTGAACTGCTTCGAAATCTGAAGCAGGTTTTATTTCGAGTTTGACATCGCAACTCTGAAGTGGACCAATCAGCTGTGAGCAAAGTGACATATATGTCTGTTGCATAAAAAAACATTACCAGTTGACCAAGATTGTTTATATCATAAGCGTTTTAAAACCCCTTGATCTTAATCAGGTTGGATTTGATTGGCTTGTTCAACTCATTTTGTGCAACACACCTCAGTTGTGAAACAAAATTAGGCCAAAATTAGGTTCATTTTGGAAGTTCAAAACAGCTTGCAGAAGCAAACAACTTTAAACTGCCATTCACTGTGGAAAATACTGGGTTCCACACAATCGATTTGTGTTGAGATGACATGAAGAAATTAAGTGAACTTATAAGTTTTTATAAATTTAAGATGATTGAACAAAATAATTAAGCTGTCCCTCCAAAAAAATAAACTCAATAAGAGTGTTGTTTCAGCTCGTTTTAAATAAGTAGTTTGAACAAACAGCAAGCATCATTTTTAGAGTATGGATGTAATAAGTGGGTGTGGCTTTGAAGCTCCACCTTCTATCATGTGGTAATCTGTTCTGTCAAAGTCAGACATCCACCAGATCAAGGCTTATTGTCAGGATATTTTCAAACATGTTTTAGCATTCACACCCAAGCAATTTTCACTGGTGGTGAGCAGATTAAAAATCCTGACGTTAGATGCTTCTTTATGAAAAACAAAAATAGCCTTATACACAAGATGGCAATTTTCAACACTTTACGCACCTGACACTAACGTTTCTTCATTGTCGTTAGCAATGTGTGCTCGCATAGACGGTTTATGCTTAATCACCACCAAGTTGTGTTTGCTGTAAGTTCAGCAGTCAACATGTCAAAACAAACAAGCAAATAAAAGAGGCCACGGTGTGTTGTTGTGACCACTCACATTGGCGCCCATTGTTTAGTCATGAGTAGGGCTAGACGGAATCTGCGGACATTTTTAGCCATTTCTGCTGAAAATTTTAGTAAAAATCTGCGGATTTATGCTGAATGATTTTGGGAGTATCATAACTAAAAACAAAATATATGAAACAAAAAGTAATACCTTTTTAACTTGTATTTAATGTTTACACTGCAAATCCAATTAGATCCACTTGATTTGGTAAACAAAGCAAGTGTCCCATATAATATCTCTACTGTAAGACAGAACACCTTACTTTTAAAACTACATCGTAAATAAATCATATAAATATTTTCAAAGAAATTAATTTAAAAACTGAATAAATATGAATGTACACACATTTACTACACACATTAAATCTGCGGAATTCTGCGTGTGCAGATTTCGTGTGGGCCTAGTAATGAGATATTAAACATTGGCAATAAGAGTGAGTGAAAATCGTCCTGGTGTGTGTAACCCTGCCAGTCCTACGCCACTCAACCCACTCCAAACTGGTATCTGACGGTTAGACTGCCAGAAGGGCCGGACCAATTTTTAAATGTGGGCCGGTCTTTTTTTTTTTTTTTTTTTTTTTTAAATATGTATTGTTCTTACGTGCAGGCAGCTTTTATGTCTTGCTAGATGTGATATTATGATGATGATAAAAAAATCAAATAAATAATAATAATAATAATAAATGTTAAGCATTTGGCCCAATTGGTGACGGCCGCCTGATTTCAAGATGGGCCGACCCAATCTGAGGTTACTCGGACGTAATCAAATTCCGGCAAGAATGTCATATTTTTTCACCATCTGTACACCAAAATAAATAGTAAATGTCCGTGTCCGTGGGTGGGCTGTGTCGGTGTGGTAATGTGGGCTGATGTGGCTACAGTGCCAGGGCTGAATTTTTGTCCCAGTCCGCCCCTGCTTAGAGAAACAAAAAGCACAAATTTACATATTGGTCTAAACACCCTTCTCTGCAATTCCGTTTTGTGTCACTAGTAGATATTTTCAATGCTTGAGACACTCCATACTTGAGATTGAACAATTATTTAATCTTTTTCTTTCTTTTTCTCTTGTATTTTTCCAGGACAAGCATGCTGAGGAGGTGAGGAAACACAAGGAACTAATGGATCTGGACTGGCAATAGAATAACTCAAATCAAGAGCGTTTCTAGCGGAGATTTTTACACCAAAATAAGGCCAAACAGCTCATAGCCAGGCTGCGTTTTGAAACTGGAGGCCTATTTTGCGATATTTAAAGCAAAAGATGCCGTTTTCTTAAATTTGCTGCTGCACAAAATGTGTTTTATGAATGTGAATTTGACATCAGTCAACAGAAAAGTTGACAGATTGTTACAATTGTTAAAATGCATGAGTCCTTTTCGACAAATCAGGAGTTTGCATGTAATTAGTAAAAGAAAATGGACAGTGATGAATATAGTGTGTATAAATGTTGTACTGCTGTTTGTGTAACATTGTGTATTCAAAAAAGTCATCTGTACTTATAGTATTGTAGTATTTATGTGTCTAAACGTTCATTTCGTGACGTAAAATCGAAAGCAAGATTTTTGTTAGTAACCTTACAGCATTAAATGTGGCCACAGTTGACTTGCATCTCATAAAGCTCGTGAAAGCAATTTGGTGTGTGACTGTGTGGTTTTTGTCCTGATATTAATCGGCATATCTCTGAACTTTATGTTCCAGGTGCCTTGAGATCTTCTCAGAACGCACGCTGATCATACTGAAGACCATTCACCAAAGGACTGACTATCACATGCTGAGCTTTTTAGCTTGGATCATAAGAGATCATGACTCTGAAAGCAGATTATGATATGGTTATATCATTGTACGGTACGATGGCCATGTTGTCGGATGAGCAGAACTGGCCGGCCAGCAAAGATTGTGAAATCTTTTCTACCTTAATCTGAGAAATGCAGAGATGTGTTTGGCTCTGCGTTGAGCTTGTATGCCAATAGTGCCAAAAAAAAAAAAAAAAAAGAGTGTGTGAGATGATTTCGTGTGTTTGGACGGTTTCATGTACTTTGCCCATGTGGATGCAGTCGGTTTGTCTTCTGTCCTGTCTTTAAGGCTCTATTTTTGGTAAAAATGCTCAAGCTTTTGCCGCTGTACATACATTCACTTGCCTCATGATCAGCTGGTGTCTGATTTGGCTCTATAATTCTGTACAGAAATTGTAATATATATATATCTATATATATCTATATATATATTTTAGAGGCAGAGGGAATTAAAGGACTGCTGGTATTTGGTTTTTGTCCTTGTGACTTTCTCATTATGCATCAAAAAAAGGTTTACAAAAAGAAAATACATGAGAACAATCTTTGTATAATTTTTTTCATTTATTGCATCAGTCATTACATGCACATGTGGATAGATAAATAAATAAATAATTCATATAAAATATGTTAACATGTACATAAAATGTAAACAACACATACTTTTAAAGGAAATCCAGTAAAAATAAATAATTAGAAAACACAATGTATTAAGACATTAATAAATTAGATGGATGATGAATAGAAATCCTTATTCATAACTAATGTAATATTATGCATATTTTAAATGATCAAAAACAAAATACAATTAAAAATAAATATTATATACTTCCAAACACACACAAAAACAATATTAATAAATTAGATTATGATGCTTTTAATACATTACTGTATAGAGTACATTACACAATAATAATAATCATCTGAAATCATAAATTAAATACAGTGAAAATAAATAAATATCCTATATTTTCAAACCCTTATTTAATGGCATTATTAAAGGGATATATAGTTCACCTACTTTCTTTGTTCTGGAAACCTGTAATCATTGACTTCCATTGTCAGCGGTTACAGTTTTCAACATTTATCAAACTATCTTCTTTGGTGTTTAACAAAGAAAGAAACTCATTAAGGTTTGAAACAAGTGAGTAAATAATGACTTTTCGTTTTTGGGTGAACTATCTTTTTAAATTGAACGAGGGTTTAATTCATTGTCAGTAATTACTTTTAATCTAAAATTACTTTAATTAAAACAATCCTGATCTGAAAATACTGTGTACTGGCAACACATGAAATAAATTACATTTTTAATGGATAAAGATATAAAAAGATGAAAAAAAAACTAACCTCGTCATGGTTGAAATAAAAAATATCTTATATTTTCAAACACTTTTGTAATGACATTTTTAAAGGGATATATTTTTTACCTAGTCTCTTTATTCTGTTAAACACAAAAGAAGATATTCTAAAGGATGTTGGAAACCTGTAACCATTTACATTCATAGTCAATGGTTACAGGTTTCTAACATTTATCAAACTATCTTCTTTGGTGTTCAACAAAAGAAAGAGACTCCAAGGTTTGAAATTTGTGAGTAAATAATGACTTTTATTTTTTGGGTGAACTATCCCTTTAAATTGAATGAGAGTTTAATTCATTACCAGAATTATTTTTAATCTAGAATTACTTTAATTTTAAAAAATACTGATCTGAAAATACTGTGTGGATTGGTACTTATGTAATAGGCTAAATTACATTTTTAGATGCATAGACATATAAAAGATAAACCCTTACATCGTCATAAAAATACGGTTGAAATAAATAAATATCCACATTTGTAAACACATAAATTAAATATAAAGTCTTAAATCTTACGCCTTAAGTTTTGGAATGGCAACACTGCCTGTAAAACCGAGTCAATCCCACATTTTAAAGCTGTTCCACATAAGGACGAACGCAGGTGCATCCCACAGCAATGGTTTTATACTCAAGTTTAAATGAATAGTTGGGCTTTTCTCCTCGAATTCTCCTCAGGACCATGATCTGCGTGTAAATGGGTTTGGACTCGTAATCCTGGACCTCAACGCCGTCTATCAGACATCCTGTCAGCGAACACTTCGCCTCCGCAATGCTGGTAGGATACAGGCTCTCGTTATGTGTAAACCTAAATGAAACCAAGTTAATACTAGTTAGCGGTTTTTCAGCAGCAGTCACATTTATTTCAGACAAACAACAAACAAAGATATTAAAATTACAGCTCGTTCAAATCATACAAGTCATAAACAATCCAAAATGGCCATTGTAACAGCACGAAAAATACGATTTGCTATATGGTATTTTTTCATGTAGGTAACGTTATAATCGTAATTTTTGGAAAGTTTATGATACAATAGTGTTACTATAGTAAAATATTTAAATTAATTTGTTTTGGTAATTCTACAAGCGTTGTAGCCTATATAAATGACTCACTAGTTATCCACAACTGTAGGGTGTACAATACCCTACACTACAGTTTACAGAAGTAGCCTACAAACCAAAGTGTAGGCTAGTATGTATTAGCTTATCAGTTTGCAATAGTTAATACTACAGTAGCCTATGGTGTAGCATCCATTTACAAATAATTGCACGTTTTGTGTATAATACACTACTATAGCGGGTTAAAAATACTAAAGATTTTCTCAGGGTGTGAATTACAGGAGAGTTTGATGCTTGACCCTCCTGAAGAACAACAAAGCAGAATGTATGAAGGACACAACCCTTTAATACTGAGAAATAGTTCACTGCATTTAAAATAATAATGTTAATAATTGATATAATTATATAAATATACAATTGACAGCCCCTATAACAGTTTGTTATATACCATTGTGAATACATAACCTTGCCAATTGCAAAAAAAAAAAAAAAAAAGATTTAGAGTCAAATTAGATAGTTTGACCTCTGAAATAGCTCATCAGAGGATGATGTTTGTCAGAATACACTGAATATCTATCAAAACATTGAACACTTAAATATGTTTTATTAATAAGTAAGATGTAATTTAAATCAAAACATAATTGACTGAAGCATGTATTACACAAACTATCATTACTGAAAAAGTTGACCCGTCAATGTATATTTCGTGCACTGGATTTACTGTAAATTACTATGGTATTTTTTAATTTGGGTAGTGATGACATTTCCTCAAAGGACCTTTAGGTGAACAGTTATGTTTTTTAGTACATTAATACATAATTGTTTTTCGTTTTTCTAACTTTAAAGAACACTCAAAAAAGCCAAAAACTTTTTGTGTGTATATATAAAGAATCTTTTGTGCAATAGAAGGTTATTTGGATGCTGAAGGTTAATGTAAAGGTGTAAAGAAGTGTAAATATCCATCTTTGCAAAATAAGCAAAATTTCTGAAATCTAAGATTCTTTATGGAACCACTGAATGCCAATATAGCAGTATTTACTAAGATGAGGTCTTACATGTAAGTCCATGGAGAGATGGAGTCATTGTTGATTGGATGGATGGGATTGGTTGAGGCTTTAAACTCAGTGTCCAAGACCAGCCGGTATGAATGATCTGCTTCTGGGTGGCTGTTTTTATTCTTCTGATCAGATCTTACAGAAGCCCCCTCAGCACCGAATGATATTAAAACAAGCCCCATCATGCAAGCCACCTGTGAAGAAAAAAATTACATTTTAGACTCGTTCAATCGTGCAATGAACTTTCTCAGTAACGTTCACTTCAGCTATACTCACCAAAAGAAAGCGGAGGTTTAACGCTGATGACATGGTTGCATTCATTTGACCTGTGCTTGTCAGATGTCTTCTGTCTGTCCCAGATATTGCTCTTCATTTGCAGTGGTAAGCGCAGTTTATATAGCGAGGCCTGTTCATGTATTCGCAAGAAGTGTAGGTGCGTTTCCTGTCATAATTTTTTTTACCCTTTGATGGTGTGTCATGTTGTCATTCAGTATGTCAGCACAATTCACTTACACTGTGTCACTACAATCCAATATCACAATGCTAGAAAGCAAAAACTGAAAGTTTTGGGGGGAACTGTCTCTTTAATCTTGAAGTAATTCTTCATATGAAATCACCTTCTCAATGTAAAATGAAATAAGCTGAATAAAAAGATATGAAAACAAAGCGGCTGAAACACCACAATGAATGCAGCCCCTAATAAGATGCTTCACCATTTACACACTTAATGGCATGCATATTTATACACATAATTACATAGTACATTTAAATTTACATGATTTATGAACACAAGCAACTTAACTATGGGTTTTAACAGTCATTGAGTTGGCTATACTGCACAATAACCATGATTTTGCCAGACTAAAACCAATTAGTTAGTTAAAAAAGTTAGTAAACCCATTTCCATAAGCTGACTTTACTTTAAATGGATTAAACCCGCTGCTTTAAAAGTGACAAGTTGACTTTAATAAAACCCATTGCCTTAAAAGCAACAAATTTATTTTTAGGAAAAAAAAAAGAAAAAAGTGAATAATTTCACTGCCTTAAAAACAACAATTTGTTTTTAGTTTAAAAAAAGGCAAGTAAAGCCATTGCCTTAAAAGCAACTAGTAAAATTTACATTGATAAAACATATTACCTTTAAAGCAACTAGTTGAGTTTACTTAAAAGTAAAACCCACCAACGCAAAAGTCACAAGTTGTTTTAAGTTTAAAAAAGCAAGTAAACTCATTACCGTAAAAAGCGACAAGTTGTCTTTGCTTTTTAAAAAAGCAAATAAACCCATTAACTAAAAAAAGAAACAAGTTGTGTACAAGGGTCTGGTCCATACACAGCTTTTAATGGAGAATGTTCAGACTTATACAGACAAGATTCAAAACACGCATGCAGATAAACCAAAGGGTTATAGGTAAACAGGTGAAAGGTTGTAGCAAACGACAAAACAACTATGAAAAACAAAAAAGAAACTCTTTAAAATGCTCACTTCAGGGAAACAAGACTCAGCCCTAGATGAATGTGTGTGTGATGTATATATGAATACAGTCCTAGTGATAAGTAATGACGAGCTACGTCTGTGTGTGTGTAATTAGAAGGTGAGCTGAAACTGGTGTGTAAGTGCAGTGCACAATGGGACATGTAGTTTGGTTGAATGACAGTGAGTGTTCTCCAGCGATCCGCAAGGGCTACATCATAAATGTCTTTGTCTTAAAAGCAACTTTATTTTAAAAAGTAAACTTACTGCTTAAAAAACGACTAGTTGAATTTACTTTTAAAAAAGCAAGTAAACTAATTGTCTTAAAAGCAACAACTTGGCTTTACTTATAAAAATCGAGTAAACCCAATGATCCAATAGCAAAAAATTTAATTAACTCTTTAGAAATTGAGTAAACCCATTCATTCATTGGTGAACCGCGCTTTTATTTCTAAAGCCAATCGCAGGCGTTTCTGTTGACCAGGTGAAGACAATAACCAATCATAGGGGTGTAAGACCTCGTTTGACAGCGCTCAAAAAGCGTGATAATATTTACTTTAGTTTATTTGCTATAAATGCTCATGTTGTCTTCTGTGCATGTATTGTAGTTTTGTTTGATACATACAAAAAGAGTGTTTTCTTTGAGCAGGTCAAATTAAAGGTACAGTTCATATTTCTTAATGCCTGTATTAAAGGACAAAATTGTAATACAAATAGTATATAAATATTAATATATTTATAGATTTTAATAAAAAAAATTCTTGTGTTGTGAAGAAAAAATCAAATAATGTCTGAAAAGCATCGTCAATTCACCATGATGCTCCGAGATATCGAATTGAACCCAATCGATGGCATGATAATCGTAACCGAACTGAACCGTGAGACCAGTGTAGGTTCACACCCCTAGACAGCAGTAATACTCACTTTTAAAAGTGTTAACAAGAGTCATTGCTTTTTTACTGTGTACCTTAACTTTTTACTATTACCAGAAATATACTGTTACCACAAATTAAAATAGATTTTTTCAGTGGTTCTTTGGGTTTGTAGAGGTGCTACGTAACCACTACAAAATGAAGAAATAAAAAAAAAACCTTTTTGCAACAAGTTGACTTCAATTTAAAAAAAACTGACTAAACCCAATGCTTTAAAAGTGACAAGTTGAATTTACTTCAATGCGAGTAAACCTATTAACTCAAAACCCACGAGTTGTTTTTAGTTTTAAAAAAGTGAGTTAACCCTTTACTTAAAAAGTGACAAGTTGTAACTTTCCTGATGAAAAGTGAAGTTAAACTTGATGTTGTTTAATAGAAGCTCAAATGTGCCTGAAGGGATGTCTGTTGCTAAATCTGCACATCAAGGTTTCAAGTGCAATGAAAAAATGTGACAAATAAATTTAATTGAAATGTTAGGAGTAAGAATACTCTTGTTTTTGTCAGAAATGCTAAATTAAATGACATATAATCAGTTTAAACTGCTCCAAAATATTTATATAATAATACCTAAACCGAATTCTAAACCTAACTTTGATTTTCAAACCTAACCAGAACCATATAGACTCATAAAATACCTTTTTAATGGCGTTCATTTAATTAAAACAAATCAATCTAAATAAAATACTACTGAATCAAATTTTTTATTTACAAATGAAAACATAAATCATAAAATACAAATTGTGTTTACATTTAAGAATTAAGCCACAAACTGAACTAGACGTTCAATGATGGAGTTGGGGAAAAAAACTATATTTTGCTGTAAAATGCACCCCAATAGTTAAAAGAAATAATAATAATAAATAAAACTCATACAGTGCACTAAAAAAACATACAGTGCATGTTTCACAATCAAAATTAGTACTATTCTCTTTTTTATATAAAATATTAAGTAAAATATCCTAATATATTTCAAAAATTTTTCATTTGTTTTGATATTTTGTTGGACAACATCAATTTATTTGTGCTTGAGATGTCTAAAAGCATTTTGTGGTCGCATATTATTGTTTAGTGCAACTTAGCAACCATAATAGACTGACATAACCTACTTTCTGACAGACATGGCACATTCACTCAAATCAGAAGGTATATATTAGTATGAGTCTGATTCTGTCCACTATACTTCAGCTCCCACGCTGCTTTACTAATGCCGGTGACCTCGATTGGCAGCGTTTGCAAAACGTCACATCTACACAAAGATTTCCGGACAAGTCTCATGCATATTGTATTGCATCTCTCCGATACACAGTTTTCCACCTTTGCTGGTTTACAAATACGTCATCTGTGGTTCACTTGTGGTCTCACCATCTGAAATTTCTAAGGATTGGTGCATGGGGGAAAGACAGGACCGCATATCATGTGACTCAAATCTGGGGGATTCAAATGCAGTTGACAGTAACACACACATTGTAATCCCCCGAAATCACAAAATTATGACAACCGGCATTGTTTGTAATTTTTAAACCAGTCAATTTTGTGTTTAAACGATGTTCAAGAGACATTCAAACATAGGCACCTGGGCTAAAAGAAAGCTAAATTTGGGCTAATGGATTAGACAGACTTGTGTAGTAAGATTCAGTCCTATGAATATAGTCTACACTGTTAATGATTTTTGTAAATGATACAGTATTTAACTGTAATATGAAGTGTATTTTACTGTAGGACAGTTTGGCAGCATGTTACTGAACGTTAAAGATGTATTTTGAAAATTACTGTATTTTTAACAGTAAAGATACAATACTTCAAATATTTATACAAGGTAAATACTGCTATAAATGTAATTTTTGCTGTAACGGATTTACAGTAAATTAATGGTGAACTTAACTGTAATATGAATTGTATTTTAATGTAGAACAATGTTACCGTATTTTAAAATTGAAATGTGAAAATTACAGTATTTTACTGTAAAGATTTACAGTACTTTAAATACATTTACAAGGTAGATGCAGCTATAAATGTAAATACAGTAATTTTGCTGTAACTGATTTACAGTAAGTTACTGGTTTACTGTAGGATGGTTATGCAGTCTGTTACTGTATTTTAAAGTTGCATTGTGAAAATCACTGCATTTTTACAGAAAAGATTTACAATACTTTAAATACGTTTGCAAGATAAATGCTACTGTAAATTATTTACGTTAAGTTACCAGTGAACTGTAATATGAAGTGTATTTTACTGTAAGACAGTTATGCAGCATGTTATTGTATTTTAAAGTTTTATTGTGAAAATACTGTATTTTTACAGTAAATATATACAATACTTATGCAAGATAAATGCTGCTGTAAATGTAAATACAGTATTTTTGATTTACAGTAAGTTACTGGTTTACTGAACTGTAATATGAGCTCTATTTTACTGTTGGACATTTATGCATTATGTTACTGTATTTTAAAGTTGCATTGTGAAAATAACTGTATTTTTACAGTAAAGATTTACAATACTTTAAATATGTTCACAAAGTAAAAGCTGCTGTAAATTATTTACGTTAAGTTACCAGTGAACGGAACTGTAATATGAAGTGTATTTTACTGTAAGACAGTTATGCAGTATGTTATTGTATTTTAAAGTTTTATTGTGAAAATACTGTATTTTTACAGTAAATATATACAATACTTATGCAAGATAAATGCTGCTGTAAATGTAAATACAGTATTTTTGATTTACAGTAAGTTACTGGTTTACTGAACTGTAATATGAGCTGTATTTTACTGTTGGACATTTATGCATTATGTTACTGTATTTTAAAGTTGCATTGTGAAAATAACTGTATTTTTACAGTAAAGATTTACAATACTTTAAATATGTTCACAAAGTAAAAGCTGCTGTAAATTATTTACGTTAAGTTACCAGTGAACGGAACTGTAATATGAAGTGTATTTTATTGTAAGACAGTTATGCAGTATGTTATTGTATTTAGTTTAATACGTTTTATTGTAAAAAATACAAAACTTATACAAGGTAAATGCTGCTGTAAATGTAAATAGATTTTTTTGCTATAAATGATTTACAGTAAGTTACTGGCGAACTGAACTGTAATATGAACTGTATTTTACTGTAGGACAGTTATGCAGTATGTTACTGTATTTTAAAGTTTCTTTTACAGGAAAAATATACAATACTTTAAATTCCTATACAAGGTAAATGCTGCTGTAAATGTAAATACAGTATTGTTGCTGTAAATGATTCACAGTACGTTACTGTAGATTCTACGGGAAATTGTTAACATTGTATTTTTGGTTCATTGTCTCTATTACATTTTCACTGCCTGCTAAAATTTAGCCTTGATTTAGCCAATATTCCGACATCCTTTAAACATAACAAAATGCTTAGTTTGAAGATGCTTAATGCTATATATCACCCAAAATTAACATTTTGTCATTATTTACTTACCTTCATCTTGTTCTAACATTGTATTCTTTCATGTAACTCAACATTTTATTGAACAAGCAACATCCAGTTATATTTAATTCAAGCTCATTTGTTGGGCGCATTGTACAATAATATTGTTTTAAAGCAGCTTTACAATAGGTGCAAATTATTTCATTACAATCATATTTAGTTTAAGCTACAATCAAATACAAGTTATTATATATAAACATTAACCTTTAACAATGAATCCTAAGTTACTTTTATTGTGGACAAAAATGTCAATTAAACAGACAAAATATCTTCTTCTGTGTTCCACGGATGAAATAAAGGTCATACAACATGAGGGTGAGTAAATGACGTGAGAATTTTTGGGTCATACCTTCATAAAATCACTATTTTCAGGTGATCAAATGGTGAAAGTTGCTCATAAGCTGCTGGAAATTTGACGCAAGCCTCTGACCTACTTCTTGGAGTCTCAAACAGTCCAGGAATCTTAGATCTCCTGCTTTGATTCGCATGAAAAGGATTTGAGTTGCTCAGCATGCAGAAACAGGGGGCTTTTGTTGTGACCCACAAAATGACCACAAGCTTGAAGAATAACCTCAGTTTCCGCTCAAGGTTTCCAAAAGTTTCATCATTTGTGAGATTATTATTGTAAAATGCAGATTATCAGGATTAGGATAGATGTTTCATTAGAATTAATTAGTAACTGATTGTGTCTGTTGTTAAATTATAATGTGTATTTTTAGAGTTTCAATCACTTTTTGGCTCACTTAGTTTGCCATTTAAATTTGTCATGTAATTACAGAAATGTTCTACAAGGTACCAGATTCACATCAATAATTAGGAGGTAAACGGGTTTTCATTTTGATCAGTTTGAAATATCCGATTTATCTTTTTATACTCTGCTTCAGAATATATGCTAGTTATGAAATATACTTTAAAAAACTGCCTTTTTTCCAAGTCCAAATCAAATAGGACTAGTGATCTCAAAATTTGGAAAATGTTGATCTCCACTGCAAAAAGGATTTAAACTGTAGTTTTCTTTCATTCCTTTCTTTCGATTTGTTTCTTTGTGGTGGAATTACACAATCAATCCAGAAACTGATACTGATACTGACAGTTTCTTTCATCTTTAATTCTATAGTGTTTTTACAATGTAGACTGTCAAAGCAGCTTAACATAGAAGTTCTAGTAAATTGAAACTGTGTCAGTCCAGTTTTCAGAGTTGAAGTTCAGTTTACTTCAGTTCCGTGTGGTTTAATTTGTACTGCTGAAAGTCCAAACACTGAAGAGCAAATCCAACAATGTGCAGCTCCACAAGTCCCAAACAAAGCAAGCCAGTTTACAGCATTTCAACATACCTGTTATGAATATTTAGTCTTTTATTAGTGTTTATGTTAAGAAAGTATATTTTTTTAGAAGTTATAAAAGAAGCCATTAATACAAATATTTTAAACAACTTTCAATATTTTAATTTTATTAAATTTAACCTTCCATTATAGGACAGTCTTTGATAAAACCTGGGGTTATTACAAGATGTTTGAACTTAGGACTAATAATAATAATATAATATATTTAGCTTTACTCTGATCTAAATACTTTAGTAAGATAGGACAACAGTTAGAGATGCAACTATTTTAAAATCTGTAGTCTGAGGGTTCAAAAAATCTAAATATTGAGAAAATAATGTTTAAGTTGTGCAAATTAAGTGCTTAGCAATGCACATAACTAATAAAATAAAAGTTTGTACATATTTACAGTATTAAATTAAAGAAATATCTTAATGGAACATGATCTTAATATTCGAATGATTTTTGGCATGAATAATTTTAACCCGTACAATGGATTTTTGGATATTGTCAAATGTATTTTCATGCAACATAAGATTTTGTGGTTGAGGGTTGCGTATACGGTTCCTGACCGAACCTGATGAATGGTTAACAGTGATGATTATCAAAGCAGTTTTCTTCTAATGCTGCCTGATTAATTTTAAACCATTCAGAAAGTGGAATTGAGATAATATATATTTAATTGTGGTCAAATTACAAAAACCTGAGCCAACTGATAATGTCATCTATGCAATATTTTCCTTTCATCACAAGCACATTGGCAAAATTAGGTCAGTGATTTGCTGAGTGTCTTCCGCTCGCTGTAAACCGTATGTCATCAGTCAATCTGAAAGCATGCAAAAAAACCTACACAGAAGTGGATTCCCGCATTGGGAGCCGCCACATCAAACAAGGGCATAACGGTGACATAACTGTGGGTTCAGCCACAGGATACCCATGATAAAACTGTCCATTAATGAACGTCACATATATACTCCTCACAACTAATTGCCAAATTAGGAAAAAACTATAGAATTTAAGCATTGAAAATTTTTTATTCATTGATAAGGCAGTCTACAGTGAAATAGTTTAATCAGCAGAAGCCTGCTTCAACACTTTCATAGAGTTTGTAGACCGCTTGGCTTACAATTTCAAAACAACAACAACTAGAAAAGGAAAGTTCATAGACAAAATTTATGGTTGCTTGAGAAAGCCAAGTCTGAAAGTTTGAAGTAGTTTTAAAGTTTAAATAATTGAAGTCGTTTTTAAGAAGTTTGAAGCAGTTGCATATATAGATACATATACATTAGCATGTTTCTTCTATGGATGGCATGTTTCTTGCTAGGCGGTGGATCGGGTGTTCTAAGTCAGCGGTTTCCAACAAGGGTGTCCCGGTCCACAAGGGGGCCTCAGCAAGCTTTGTGGGGGGTCGCGTCATATTTTTATATTTTTTAGCAGTGCACAATTAGGAGAACAGTCATGTTGCCTTTATAAACCGAAAATCATTTTATGCAAATGAAAATGGACAAATATGTCATTCGCAATCAGCAGCTAATAGCAATGACCCAAGCCTAATTTACCCAGGTGCGGAAGCTCCAAACATTTCAGGTTGCAGCGCTGGCAATACTGGAAATCAAAATGCAGGAAATATCGAGATAGTTACCTGAACTATGGCTTTATTTCTTTTTCTCGAAGCAGTCCCTGATCCAGTCACAGCGTATTATCTGTGCAAAGGTTCTTGCTAATGAATGCATGAAGCTGTCCAAATTAATAAGACATTTACAGACGACTCATCCCTAATACCGCAACAAGCCCAGAGGCAAAAGAATTGACGCACAGCCAAAATGAGATGAGAGACTTCGCAGTTACTGACAAGAAACTTTACAAATATCCTACACAGTTGCTGAAAAAATTGCCAAAGCAAAGAAAGGGCATGCGCAACTGAGATTGTCTAGGAATTATATTCAGAGGCTAAATCAAAACAACTGGCCAAGATATCATTATCAAATAATACGGTCAAACGACGCATTGCAACAATGTCAGAAGACGTGAGGGAGATTTGCGCTTCAAATAGACGAGTCTGCCAAAGTGTCAAAAATGGCACAACTGAAAAGATTGGTAGTCTGAGTTAAATGAGCCCAAACTTAAGTCTTTAGCTGCATCTCAAATGGCACTCTATGCACTTTGTACAGTGTCTTTACACTTAACAGTATAGTATATGCATGTAGTGTCGTCCCAAATGGAACACCCTTTTAAACCCTTTCCCTGATAATGTTTGACGGTTGCCAAAATAGTGAAATATATTACCAAACTACCAAATAATACCTGCAGCTACGTGAGCAGAGCAGCAGCCGTTGGGTGTGTGAAGTATCCATCATTCCACACTTAGTTTTACCAGTTGAATCAATGCATCATCCGGGTAATTAAAGTGCACTTATGATTTATTGTATTCAAGTCAGGTGATTGGTTGGGCCATTCTACAGTTTGATTTTCTTTCTCTAAAAGCATTTGAGAGTTCCCTTGGCTGTGTTTTGGATCATTGTCTTGCTGAAATGTCCACCCTGCTTTCATCTTCATCATCCTGCTAATGTTGTTGGACTCGAGTAGCTAATATTAATTTACAATGAGAATGGGCTGAGGGTTGCTGTAGAATTACTGAGAGATTTCAGCTGATGTCTGTGCCTTCACTGTCCTTCTACACAACCCTTTCTTCATGTGTTTAATACTTTTCTCTGTGTCTTTTTATTTTATTACATATAACTTCATTTGTAAACAAATTATATTTGTTTTCTTTGCATATATGGATTTCACTTCAAGTCAACAGCACCTTTAGAAATAGGTTTTCTGAGAAATATGGTGACTTGTTCAATACGTAGGTAAAAAACATGAAACTTAAACATTTAAAAAGTGTACCCTAATGGTACTAATGTACACCTGTACGGAAAGTAAAAGGTACCACAACAGTGAAAAGATACCACCTTTATTTCTGGGTGTGTGTATATAATGAAATTAAGTTTGTATTGAAGCAACAGACATCCGTAAACTGCTAAAATTAATATTGAAGTCACAATAATGCATTGTGGCATATTACTCAGCTCTTACTGTGATTTTTCTGCAGTGAAAGATCGCCAAGTGAAGTTTATTTATAAACTAATTTCAAGAGGAGTTCGTGCTTATGATTGATAGCACCTGGTCCACATTAGCTAACACTGATTTACCAATCAGACGACTCCTTGACTACTATAAATAACCAGAGTATCTTACTTCAGCCATCTTCGTCTTGAAGAATCCCCCCTTCCACCCCTACTCCTCCCATTTCCTTGTCAGGGCAGCACAGAGGCCTAGTGGTTAGCACCACGGCCGCACAGCAAGAATGTCACCGGCTCGGACACTACCTGGCCTGGTCGGCATTTCTGTGCGGAGTTTGCATGTTCTCCTCGCGTTTGCGTGGGTTTTCACCAGGCTCTCCGGTTTCCTCCCACAGACCAAAAACATGTAACATAAGCAAATTGACAAATCTAAATTGACAGCATAGACACTTCACAGCATCAATCTACTTCCAACATTATCAAGCTGGGGAGTTCTCGAGACCTACCTGAACTCGGACTCCCCTCTCGCCCTGCAACGGGAGGGAGCCCCGGGCTCGAAGATCTCAAGAGTTCAGGGCTCTCTCCCGGGACAGCATGCCAAACTAGCTTCATAATCAATCATCAGCTAAGGGCGAACTCTTGAATATGCTTTATAAAACTCTGTTCATGCAGAGAGTGACAATAATTGCTGTTTGTGTTTTCATATACACTGTAAAAATACAGCATTTCACATAATTCATTCATGTTGTCCCAACACAAATCAATTAAGTCAATTATTTTTGACAAATCTAGGTGGATTGAACATAAAGCGATTAAGTTGTCTCAAAAAAATCTCACAAACTGTGTTTCAGCTTATTCTAAATAAGTAGTCTGAACAATATTTTTTTGAGTGTACCCAAAAATGATTTGCTGCTTGGTCAAAGTACGTATTTCAATTGAATTGAAACAACACAATTCTTCAGTTGTTTTGGAGGACAATTTAATTGTTCCATGTTTAATCCACTTAAATTTATAAAAACGATAAAGTTAACTTAATTAATTTGTGTTGGGACAACAAGATGGAATTGTATGAAACCCAGCTTTTTTTACAGTGTAGGTTTTCATATAAAATACCTGTTTTTCTGTCCCTTTTGTCGAGTATAAATTTAATTTAGCCTACATGTCATCTACAACTCTTTAAATTGTTAAATTATTTTGATAAATGCAGTATGATTATTTTGCAAGTTTGCATTTCAGCGTACATCACATTATGTGTGAGCATCAGATGACATGAGCTGCAGAGCTCATTAATAATCATGACCATTCCAAATATGGTCAAGATTGAACCTTTCATTCTAGAGGTATTTCCTCTGTTTATAAATGAGTATATAAAACCATTTCTGACAAATTTTAGCTAACTTACCTAAGCCACATGCCTACTATGTGGATATCAGAGAACAATTTACCATGTTTAATCAGTGCACTCTTTTGCAACTTAAAATAAAATAAATATTTTAGACTATTGGCCAAAAAAGGAGCTGTCTTTAAATGTGGACAGTTATGTGGGTCGTGGAAATAGGCCGGTTTGCACTGCAGCGTTCTTACGCTTTTGTTCTCACCGCATATACAGTCCATATCAGTGAAAGCAATCTATGAAGAGCAGTTCTCAGTTTGACGCTGGGATTCGCTCCCGTGCATACAAGCCACAGCATACGAATAAGCATAAAGCAAACATTTTGCCCTAAAGGCTTGAGAGCAACGGAATTTCCCAAAACACTGTTGAGGTGGCAAATGGTGGTCGAAAACTTTCAGAACTGAAATTTGGCATGTACAGTATTCACAAAGAATGCTTCGCTTGAATAACTTTTTGCCTATTCATTCATTTTGTTTCGTTTAGGTTACTGCATATAACATCGTTTGTATTAACTGTATAGGTGGCACAATTATTCATGCATACAGTTTTGACTTTGCTCTTGACTTTGTTGATCTGTATCAAATGAAAGCTGTACAACAGCGGGTAAAGGTAATATATACGTTAATTCAGCATTTACAGTCTATAATCTGTTTTTAGCCACATATGAAAGATTTCATATTAGAGAGAAAAATCAGCATCACCAGTGTGGATAACACAGAATATTAGATATATTAATACAGTTTCCTGGTCTATGCTTGTAAGTGCCTGTCTGTTTGGTGAAAGTATACAGCAGAGATACTCTTCAGTAAAACTGAAAAAAAAAACCTGACAGGGTCTTTCTGATAAAGATGGCTCACAAAGGTTAACTTGCTTTCTAAGAAGTCCACTTTCTGTGGTACAGTACAGTAGGTCAAAGGCAACAATTCAAACCTGAATACAGCCATCCAAAATGTAATACGTAAAGGTCTTTTAAAAAACTTTCTTAAGGCTTTAAAAACTACAAAAAAGCAAAATACATAGATACAAATAGAGAAGTACAAGAATGAATTTCTGTCTGGTAGAAGTTTACTGACATGAACAGGACTTCCCATAAATATATATCAATGACAGGAATTTCCATCTTGATGTCTGCCTCAAATTAAATTCTAAAACATGATTATTTACACAGAATGGATATTAAATGCCAATGATTGTTTTACTTTTTTCAAATAACATTTGTGGATATTAAATGTAAAAAATAAAAAAAAAGTGAAATAATGGAAAATTGTTTATTCAGCAAATAATGTTTATTTAACAAATATTTCATGTGAGCATATTAAATTTTACTGTTTTAAAGTTGAATTGCTGTGTTGTTTCAACACAAATCTGGGTAAAATTCAAACAACTCAACCTTTGTTATGTAAACGCTGAATCTGGGTTGGGTTTTTTCCATATTTCACCTACATTTGCACTGAAATCATCAATTAAAGCTTGGTGGTTTGAAAAGTAAAAATGACAATGAATTACTGTAGTTGCACTAATCCTTCAATAGATTTATCAAAAGTCATTAAATGATGCTAGTTTTAAATATGTCATTATCTTTGGGCATAATGTACATTTTGGTATAATAATGCTGCCACACTTAATATTATTTTAGTATTTGTCTTCTGTAAGTCAATAAAGTCTTGGTAACAATACAAAACCATTTCCTTAAGCATAGCATGCACTCGAAAAATGCTGGGTTATTTCATCCCAATTTTGAGTGTAAACGGCACTTGCCTAACTACTGGGTATTTTTTTTATTAAATTATTTTGACTTCATTTACCCCAATGTTTAGTTGAGTCCACATTTTACACAATTTGGGTTAAAGAAATTTATCTGGTGTTAAGACCCTGTCTATAAAAAGCCTTAACAATTAGCATTAAGTTAGTCAATTGGTAATCATCACTCATACTTTTCCCATTTAAATTAGGCTAGTCTACTGTTTATGTAACTGACATGAAAACGTTTTGGCCAGTCTTAAAAAAGACTTAACCTAATTAATCTTAAGCATTTAATGCGACCAGTTGGTTTTCATAACACTATACCACACATTATATGAACATCATGATGAATTTCTGAATTCCTCATACTTTTACACTGTAAAAAACGCTATAGGTTTTACATCATTCATTTTGTCCCAACACAAATCGATTAGGTTAACTTGACAGATTTAAGTTGATTAATCTTAAAACAATTAGGTAACACTTTATTTTGATGGTTTATTTGAGTATTAGTAGACTGTCTGCTTAATATCTGTTGATTCTGCTCCTTCAACAGATAATTAACTGACTAGAAGAAACTTTTCAAGTACATGTCAACTTACACTAACCCTAACTCCAACCTAACAGTCTGTTTATAATCTAATGATGATTAGTTGACATGTAGATGCAATGTAACATTGGACCATCAAAATAAAGTGTGAGCAACAATCAAGTTCATTCATTCATTTTCTTTTCAGCTTAGTCCCTTTATTAATCTGGGGTCGCCACAGTGGAATGAACCGCCAACTTATCCAGCACGTTTTTACACTGTGGATGCCCTTCCAGCTGCAACCCATCTCTGGGAAACATCCACACACACACTCACTCACACTCATACACTACGGACAATTTAGCCTACCCAATTCACCTGTACCGCATGTCTTTGGACTTGTGGGGGAAACTGGAGCACCCGGAGGAGAACATGAAAACTCCTCACAGAGATGCCAACTGACCCAGCCGAGGCTCGAACCAGTGACCTTCTTGCTGTGAGGCAACAGCACTACCTACTGCGCCACTGCATCGCCCATATCAACACCATGATGAATGAAAATAGCGTGATAGATAAAAAAAATTACATTCTTCATTCAAGATAATCTTGTAAGATTAATAATCTGCAAGCATTCTAAAAAACCCCTTGACTTCTGCACCATTCATTTAATAATAGTTTCTAAATGATTTTCCATGATGTTCAATCTAATCAGTCACGACACATGCAAACAGTTTTCCGAAAGGTGATAAAAAAGATTGCACAAAACCCAAAATCTTAACTTACCCCAAAAGCCTGATTTATGAATGATTCATCAATTTTTTTCCAACAGAAATTTGATAGAATTCTGCAACCGTTGCCAGCATAGAGTGATCTTTAATCCGTAGGTCAAATTACTGGCAATGAGTGGCAACATTTAAAAACAGCAAACACCTATCAACTGATCTGATGAGAAATCCAGGTCAGAGGTAGGCCTCATTATCTATGCTATCGCGATCAAGCTTGGCATAAATAGATGGGGTACATGAGAATCATTTTCACAGTTGAAGAGACAATAAGAAGACGACTTTAAGATGTTTCTGAACTTCTTTAGCGCTAAATACTTGGTGAGATGACCGTTCATTTGTAGATATTTTGTTGTAGCATAATACTGTTAGCTAGCATTATGCTAACACCATTGCATCACTAAAGAGTTTGTTTTCAGGCATACATGTACTGCTTTGTAGCAAAATAGAGGCCTCAACTTGATTTCTTCTTCTAAAATTTGTCTTTAATGGTGAATTTAATGTTAACAGATAACAATCTTTCTCTTAGGTTTTGCTTGGCTGTGCACTGGCAAGGCTCACAATTGCACAGCAAGAGCAGAACCGGTTGTGTGATACTGCTTTGACCATTTCTAATGACTTCAATGGCTCTCAATCTGAGGACGGAAAGGGAAACGGCAGCATTCACAACCGCTCGCTGTCTGCGTGGAACTGGATGTGAGTTGAAGAGCTCTAAAATGAGTTTAATTCATGGCATACACAAAGTTTGATGAGGTAATATACAGCTGAAGTCAAAATTATTAGGCCTGTTTTGGAGCAAAAATGTTGGTCACACTTTATTTTGATGGTCCGTTTGTTGAACTTAAGTTACTTTGCATCTACATGCCAACTAATTCTCAATATATTATAAGTAGACTGTTAGGTTGGAGTTAGGGTTAGTGTAAGTAGACATACGCTTGCAAAGTTTATAGTCAGTTAAATGTCTGTTGAAGGAGCATATCAACAGATATTAATCAGACAGCCTACTAATACTCAAATGAACCATCAAAATAAAAGCTGTGTCTCATTTCAGAGGCTGCATCCTTCAAAGGAGGCAGACTATAAAGGTGAGTTGAACCGAGCATTTTGAAATAAGACACTCTAGCCTACAGAGGACAGATCTTTGACCCAAGTCCTTGACCCATAACAATGTACAGTACCTATAACTGTCAGTATGTTTGTGGGCTATTTATACAGTTTCTATTCTAATTTGAAGTTAAGTAGAAGAAATAAATAAATCGAAATGCAAAGCAAAACATAAGTGAACAAGAAGTGAACAAATAGATTTCCCTACCAGCAAATGACTAACTTAAATCTCCAAAAGACAGATGAAAACATCGGTGAATTGTAGCTCTGACATAGACACGAGGCTTATAAATTACTGAAAAACAGTTGAGGATAAAGTACATTGATCGCAAGTGTTCAGATTTTGATCACATCTCTGTTTTGTTCTGTTGATATGTAATTTCAAATATTCGTAGCTTGAAACAGATGGAAATATGACTGCTGTTAGTATGACTACTATGTTGAGGGCTTAAACGGAGCAGTGCTCATAATATTGAGCAAAAATTAAGAAAAAGACAGCAGTGAAACATAACCTGCTTTGTATTATTTGTAGAAAACTGAATGACTGTTTCAGGAATATCGAAACAAAACCAACTTAACTCTGCTCCTTCAGTGCCCCTCACACAGCTTGATCCACGCTGGCATTTCTCCTCTTGGGCTTTTGGTTTTTAAAAGGGAAAAAACTCCACCATCCTGTCCAAATTTACATGATACCGGGTATCAGATTTGCACAATCCATATGCACAAAGCTTTGGCCTGTTTCCCTCGCTCAAAGCCTTGACAGAGCATCTGCACATAGCTACGGTTGCTAAGCCACAATTGGTGGGTGGCGGTTTTTGGATGTGGCTTAGCGAAGGGTCAATTGGCTGTAGTGTATGTAAATGAGTCTATGTTTCCCAGTAATGGGTTGCAGCTGGAAGGGCTTCCGCTGCATAAAACATATGCTGGATAAGTTGGTCACCCAAAAGTAATAAAGGGACTAAGCTGAAAAGAAAATGAATGAATAATTGAGTTAGGTTAATTAGGCAAGTCTTTGGACAACAGTGGTTTGTTCTGTAGCCAATTGAAAAATAATTATTTCTTAAGAACCCAGCAGGCGCACAACATCATATGACATTGATCTTTACTTCTATTTTGGTTGCTTGCAATGTCAGGTGACTAAATTTAATGTAAATTTGCTTTCTAATACAGACGTCACTGATGACATAATCGACATCTCTGAATGTTATACGCTCAAAGTTCGTTCAATGCAGTGGCTTTTACAGAGTTAGCTAAGCAAAGCCTACAGCAAACAAAATTTGGGGACTAAAAAAAAAACCTCCAGGGTAACGAAATCATAAACCCTTCAGGTTACGCGCACACACCCGCACAGTGAAGTGGCACGGCCACAGAAGCTGTAATGTTTTAGCAGAGAAAGCTAAAGTGCTTACAATTTATTTTTTATAATGTTCCAGAGAATTATAAAAAAATATATATAGCTAGTATTTGACAAAGGACAGCTTGCAGAATCTCTCCCAGTTCAGTGCTGGATTCGGCTAAAATCTCCTCAGAGAAGGAGCAGGTCCAAACAGAATAACAAAAGCTGTGGATTTTGAACCACAACATGTAAGTATTTTTATTTGTTAAAATTAATCTATACATGCACAGTGTCTAGCATTAATGCTATGCTGTAGTGAGGACTAAAACAAGGATGTAAACAACGGGAAATGCTGTTAAGCACTGCTAACAACTTAGCCAAAAATTCATATTTATCAGTCAAACTGCTGTAAGCACCCACAATCTACACTAGCCCTGCAGTGTCTCTATGTAGCTGCTTTCCATGCGTTCTACATTTCAAATACCAAACCTGCAAAAGGTATGAACATTTCATATTATTTACACATGCTCATAACCTGAATATATATGAAAGACACTTCAGATTTTATTTTAGAGAGCAGGCGTGAGGTTCAGCTGTGTGCTCTTCATTTTCTGTCTGATTCACGCTCAAACTGATAAGGCTAGCGGTTACGATGACTTACAATATTAACACAACTGAGGCACAGCGCTAGTGCAAGAAGAGGCATGACGCTTCCTGCTGATATAGAGCCAATCCACAAGTCACAGCACATTATGTTAGCTGACCAATCAGAGCCTCTTGAGGGCGGGCTTTTCAGAGGTACTAGGAAGTATGACAGTTGTTTTCATGTTAGCTGAGTAGCTGTATATAATCTAAGTAAGTTGTATGAAACAATAACGTGATTTTTCAAAAATGAAGCATGAGAACATATTACTTTGCATATAACAACCAAGCTTTAAAAATACACTCTTTACCACCCCTTTAAGGCAGTGTGATGTCAATGTAAGTCAGCAGGTAAACCAGGTAATGTTTAGGTTTGTGGGGTTTGTTATATTGAAATAACCATCTTCCTTTTTTCTGCTTTCAGACCGAAGTTTTCACCCCATAGAATACCGCAGGTCATCTTTGAAGCCCAGTGCAGCTCTGAATATTGCATCTTGCCCACTGGTGTGGATGAGAGACTGAACTCTGTGCCCATTTATCAGGACATACTGGTGCTGAAACAGGAGATGGAGCGCAAGAAATGCTTCAGGGCCATGTTTGAGAAAGTAATAGTAGGCTGTACATGTGTACGGGCTAAAACCTACTGAAATGATTCAAATAATTATGCTTATTTATTTCAATCAAGCTGAGAATTTTAACATATTTTAAGTTATTTTGTAGATGTTTTGACTTTTTTCTGAATTATTAAATATTTTATATTTATTCATTTGGAAGACAGTTTATTCAAAAGCCTATTATGGTTTTTTTCATTTGTTCAGTAAACACTCCAATTTTTACCAATAAAGATTTGTCATTCGGCCTAAAATCTGCCCAATTGATGTCTTGAGATAGTAAAAACACTTTTTTTCTTAAAGATGTTTGCATTATTTATATGAATGTGTTTAGTTTTGCTGAAAAGTCAAGATAGAGTCAAATAAAAACCCCTGCTGAAGATCTTTGTTGTATTGAACTTTCTTTACATGCACTTAGTTACTATGTTTATTGTAATTTTAGGGTTTTAAAACTGCTGTATAAAACATAATACAAAAGAGCAAAAAAATATTGGCATCATAAAAGATTAGCCGTTATCTGCAAAAATAAATAAATAATTTAAAAAATAACCATCTAAGTACAAAATATAAATGTATGATTTAAAAAGGTACAAACTAGAAACAAGTCAGATTGTTTGCCAGAGCAATAAGATAATAGTAAAGACAAAAAAAATCTTAAAATGACTATTATAACACTTATTTCAAGCAGTGTATACTCTAATGATCTTAAAACTAGGTTTTTAGTGGCTTTTAAACAGTTTGTTTTTCATGTTTTGTATGAAGAAATCTTAAAATTTGTTATTCCAGCTAATTTAGCAATTGTCATTTTATATTCTGTCTTAAAATGAGCCAAAGCATGTAAACTTAAAACAAGATTATTGTATGTGATTTAAATCGGGATCACTTGCAATCTGTCCACTATTTTTTATTCAAGTTAAGATCTGTATCACATAAATTTCACGTATGGCACCCATCAGACATGACTGAACTGGAAAACTTTTGCTAGGAAGAATAGTCCACAATGCCTTCAGCAAGGATTCAGGGTCTTTTCCTTAACTATAAGACGCATCTACAGGCTGTTATTTCAGCAAAAGGTGGCTTTACAAAAGATTGAGGATATTCTGTTGGGGTGCTAAATTTTTGCACCTGTCTGTTTTTGTTATGACTCGAATTGCATTGCATCTATTGATTAAATAAATGTTATGCCAGAACTGAAATGTTGCTTTCCCTAGGGTTTAAAATACAAACAAATAATTTTTATGATTTGAAAGGCCAGCAAGGGTAGCACGGTGGCGCAGTGGGTAGCACAATCACCTCACAGCAAGAAGGTTGCTGGTTCGAGCCTCGTCTGGGTCAGTTGACATTTCTGTGTGGAGTTTGCATGTTCTCCGTGTTCGCGTGGGTTTCCTCCGGGTACTCCGGTTTTCCCCACAAGTCCAAAGACATGCGTTACAGGTGAATGGAATAAGCTAAATTGTCCGTAGTGCATATGTGTGAATGAGTGTGTGTGGATGTTTCCCGGTGATGGGTTGCAGCTAAAAGGGCATCCACTGCATAAAACATATGCTGGATAAGTTGGCGGTTCATTCTGCTATGGTGACCCCAGATTAATAAAGGGAAGAAGCCGAAAAGAAAATGAATGAATGAATGAAAGGGAAGCAGGATATGGCTTGCAATTCTGATAATTATCAGGGGTGGACAAACTTTTGCATAAAACTATATATAAATAGGTTAAAGATGTTTCTTTTGTGTATACCGCACATTGACAACCTAATAACCATTGCTTTTCTTTTTTCGGAGATTGTTCCAATCCCTCACAAGCAAAAAGAACAAAGCTATAGGCAATATAATCAAGTGAATAGCAGCATTGGCATCTATGTCAGTACATGAATGTGGTCGCTGGCACTTCATAGTCCTTATATAAACATTCACTATGGTAACCATGGTATCATAAACAACACAGTTATTGTTACTACAACAAATCATCTTGACACTAATGACATCCAAATTCTTGCCAAAAAGTACTAGTTACTAAAGAATGAGAACTAGCAGCCAACAAATAAGCACTATTAAATTGATTGCAAAACTGAACATGACTCACCTTTTACACACTGTCATGTGATTCCATATGATCATGAATTTCTTTTCTCTGTTGAACACAAAGGAAAATATTTTGAAAAGTGTTGAACCTTTAATCATTATTGACTTAAAAGAAACAAATGCAGTGAAAGTCAATGGTTACAGGTTACTTAATTTGTGTTCAACAGAAAAAAAAAACACAACAAACAAGTAAATGGGTGAAATGTGAATGAACTGCCTTTATATATATAATATGTATATATATATATATATATATATATATATATATATATATATATATATATATATATATATATATATATATATATATATATATATATATATATATATGTGTGTGTGTATGTGTGTGTGTGTGTGTGTGTGTGTGTGTGTGTGTGTGTGTGTGTGTGTGTGTGTGTGTGTGTGTGTGAACCTGAAACCATTCAACATTTATTTTTCTCTTGTCACAGGACCTTTTCAGCTGACAGTATAGTAGCAATATAGATACAGACATACCATCCTTAAATTTGATTAAGGTTTTAGATTATGCAGATGGTTTTCCCCAAAAGAATGTCATTGATGTTAAAAAATATTATTATGATTATAAGAAAATATTATCTACACAAAAGTAAATACAATAGCTAATAGTAAACCCTTGATTAATTGCTTTATAAATGTAAAACATATTTAGAATCTTTAAAAGAAGTATGCAAAGAAAATAAGGCTACAGAGGAACTATACAAAACTATGGCTCTTTCCTTTTAAAAATGTTTTTTTTAATGTATTTATTTATTTTTATTTCATTGTGTAACCCCCTAACATTTTTTCTTTTTTAATGTTATGCATTAAAATGTTTATGCACTGGTTAATGTTAATGTGAAAATGTGATTGGAAGTGTATATATTAGTATATGTCGTTAAGTATATATATATATATATATATATATATATATATATATATATATATATATATATATATATATATATATATATATATATATAGTTAAAGTGAAAATTATTAGCTCCCCTTCGAATTTTTATTGAATTTCTTTTTTAAAAATTTCCCAAATTATGTTCTGAGCAAGAAATTTTTAACAGTATGTCTGATAATATTTTTTCTTCAGGAGAAAGTCTTATTTGTTTTATTTTGGCTAGAATAAAAGCATTTTAAATATTTAAAAAGCCCTTTTAAGGTTAAAATGATTAGCCCCTTTAAGCGATTTTTTTAATAGTCTACAGAACAAACTATCATTATACAATAACTCGCCTAATAACCCTAACCTGCTAATGAACCTAGTTAAGCCTTTAAATGTCACTTTAAGCTGTACAGATGTGTCTTGAAAAATATCTAGTAAAATATTATTTACTGTCATCATGGCAAAGATAAAATAAATAAGTTATTAAAAATGAGTTATTAAAACTATTATGTTTAGAAATGTGCTGAAAAAAAAATCTTCTCTTCGTTAAACAGAAATTGAGGAAAAATAAACAGGGGGGCTAAGAATTCTGACTTCAACTGTATGTAAACCTAATAACGCTGGGGTCATTTCAAGACCGAGCCACTACGTGGCGACATACAGAATCTGCAACGGTGATTGCGTTATCTATTGCCGTCCAGCGCCAGCTAGCGGACAGGAGGAGAATAACGCAGAGACGCTTCAATCAACTGTATCCACATAAACAAACGCCCTCCTTGGGGATGGACAAAGTTCCGTAGCTCAACGTTTAATAATCATCAACTTAGGTCACTATTCAATAATATTGCATGTTTTGCTATATACTTTTATTAAAACGTTGAGTGGAGGTTATATTGCTCTGTAGCCAACTGGATTGTGTGAACTTTTCCTGTCAAACTGTGGACTTAAAGGTAGCCAGTCGAGCTAACTGGCTAAGGTAAGTATGATTCTGAAGTGATAAAGCTGTATTAGACCTATTATTTTACAGCTTTCGACTGTTGTTTTCAGTCAAGCTGTTACAAATTCGTGTCAGCTCGTCGTTGCCATTTAGACTTCGTGCTGAAGAGTTGTTGATCTCTGCTGTAAAAGGCTGTCATTTGCAACGTGTTTTTGCTGAGAGATTACGGTATTACCATCCGGGTTTCATTATTTCATATTTATTACTGGTAAATCCGCTGAAAATATGACATAGACTATTATGTAGTTGCTTTTACATAGGCTCATTTGTTCATTTAACGGTTGTTTACCACACTGGTTTGAATGTTGGGTCTGGAATCGCATTTAAATGACTTGAAAACAACATTGGCACAATTTATTTGACTGAACAATGTTGTACTTTGATAGTCATTGGCTGCTATCATTATTTCACTTTTTAGAATTTTCAAATAATACTTTTCGAAATGATATTATTAATGAGAAAGTCCGAATGTGCGAATATAAAAACAACTTTACCTTAATAGATAGAGTTGCTAAATAGTTTCGAGTCTGTACTTGAATCTAACGTTAATACGTTTGTATTTACTGGTTTAAGGGGTGTTTAGATGCTGTTTTTATTAAGAAGTTGAATATGTGTAAAAGTTCAAAACAATGGTTTTTTCAAAGTCATCATTCATTTGAGAATCTTAATACAATAACTGGACTGAGATAAAGACATGAGGGGTAATGCACAAAAGTAAGAAAAGGGATTAGGCTGGGATTGTGAGGCTATCCTGCCTGAATTTAGCCGTTACTCAGTTGCATGAAAGCAGGCTAAATTAAACTAAACTAAGTTACTAGGGAGATTTAATTATACTCCAGAGCAGGCTAACAACCAGGCTAAGATTAATCCTAGTGATATCTAGTTAAATATTATTTTCTTTTATCATGGCAAAGATCAAATAAATCAGTTCTCTCTGTTAAACAGAAATTGGGGAAAAAAATAAACAGGGGGGCTAATAATTCTGACTTCAACTTTATATACATTTATTTGTTTATTTATTTATTTTGATGATAAAACATCATATAATTAATTAAATGGACTCAATTAGAAAGAAAATGATAAATGATCCCATAGATAAAGACTATATAAATTAAATGAATCTGCAATAGTTTATACGTCTCAAATCAAATGTTTTTGTTTATTCTCTGATTGAAAGTAATGGCAGTTCTCAGATTGATCTAGTTTTATACCTACTTTTACATCATGGATCCTGTGTTTGATCATGTGGTCTGTTAACAAATGCCGAAAATGTGCATTTATCCTGGCTATTAACACCAGGCTTGACATTGCAGCTTGTTCTCGAACTAGATTAGCAAACGTGCAACAGACTAAGCCAGGAGGACCCAATTAGGCTAAGTCAAGCTGTGCTTTTTCTGTTATCCTGGCTTTCTTGATTCTACTTTTGTGCAATACCCCTAAGGTCTCCAATTCTGGCATCAAAGTAAATTTACTAAAGTGCTTTTAAGTTGCATAGAAAGGATATTCATTGCAATTGTTTACTGTCATGTTTTAAATAACATTTGATTAAAAAAAAGACAAAAAAATGTATATATATATTTTTTTTTTGACAGTTTTTGCATGTTACACTGTAATTCTTAAATAGAATAGGCCTATATGAATATTTTGCTATTAAACATTTCTAGAAACTCATAGTAAAAATATATGACTGTCTTTTTTATATATAAAATTAATTTGAACAGTACATTTATGATCTTAAAACTACATTACAGATTTATTACTTTATTCTTTCAACCCATTTCCATCTTTAACCCATCTACAATTTTTTTTATTGTTTGTTTTGCTTCAGATTTGCTAATAATAAATTCATCAGATCTGCAGCATCCTTGTCCTGTAAATGGGGAACAGTGCGCTCAAAGCTCATTTGGAAACATCTCAGAAGACTGGAGTCTTTCAGCTGACCGGAAAGGGTTTGACAGAGGTACTAGTAGGCTTGTGGTAATCAGATTCAGCACTCAGATGCACTTAACAGCAACGTCCTTGTGGGTTATAGACAGTTCACTCATGTTTGTTTATGTAGTTCCCAGAGGACCTGCAGAAGCTCACAGCAAACCTGCGGACAGTCGATCTGTCCAACAACAAGATCGAGGAGCTTCCAGCGTTCATAGGAAGCTTCCAGCATCTCAAGAGTTTTACCATAAGCTGCAATAAACTGAGTAAGTCTTGACTTGCATAGCTAAACAGAAGCATAACAAACATAAACCAAACATTCTTCTCTTTTATTTTAATTAATTGATTTTGAAGTGTTTGCAGTCAAAACATGTTTTATTGCAGTATTTTCCACACTTGTTTTTCTTTTTTTTTTTTTCTTTTTTATATAATAACTCCATGTGAAATTATTAATTGTCTACTGAATATTTACTATTTTGAATTACCCATTTTGGGTAGTTGATGGCTTTCTTCAAGTTTTATTACGTTTTATAGGAAAATATTAATATCTCATTCATCTTAATTAATTGTTATTTCATATATTGGTATAAAAATAGAATAATAGAATATAAGAGTAACTAAAATTAAAATAATTATGAAATTTAAAACTACATTGTCAAGAAGTGATTCCCTGCTGAACTGAAGAATGTTACATTTTCTGAGTAACCTGTTTTATTGCTAAATTATTTTTTTGTTAACTTTTAAAGTATTCATAAACACTCACCGGCCACTTTATTAGGTACACCTGTCTAACTGTGTGTTAACACAAATTTCTAATTAGCCAATCACATGGTAGCAACTCAATGCATTTAGGCATGTAGACATGATCAAGACAAACAGCTGCAGTTCAAACCGAGCATCAGAATGGGGAAAAAAGGTGATTTAAGTGACTTTGAACATGGCATGGTTGTCGGTGCCAGATGGGCAGGTCTCTGTATTTCAGAAACTGCTGATATACTGGGGTTTTCACGCACAACCATCCCTAGGGTTTACAGAGAATGGTCCAGAAAAGAGAAAATATCCAATGAGCGGCAGTTCTGTGGGCGCAAATGCCTTGTTGATGCCTGAGGTCAGAGGAGAATGGCCAGACTGGTTTGATCCGATAGAAAGGCAACAGTAACTCAAATAAGCACTCTGTAAACGCACAGCATGTCCAACCTTGAGGTAGATGGGCTACAGCAGCAGAAGACCACACCGGGTGCCACGTCAGCAAAGAACAGGAAACTGAGGCTACAATTTGCACAGACTCACCAAAATTGGACAGTAGAAGATTGGAAGAATGTTGCCTGGTCTTATGAGTCTTGATTTCTGCTGCGACATTCGGATGGTAAGGTCAGAAATTGAAATCAACAACATGAAAGCATGGATCCATCCTGCCTTGTATCAATAGTTCAGGTTGCTGCTGGTGGTGTAATGGTGTGTGTGTGGGGGGGGGGGGGAGTTGACTACTGCGTGATGCATGTCAATATGGACCAAAATCATTGAGGAATATTTTCAGTACCTTGTTGAATCTATGCCACGAAGGATTAAAGCAGTTCTGAAGGCAAAAGGGGTCCAACCCAGTATTTGTAAGGTGTACCTAATAAAGTGGCCAGTGAGTGTAATTATTAATATATATTGGGAAAATTCTTCTCATTTTCATTTAACTGTACTAAAATAAAAATTAAACTAAAACTATTATAGCTAAAAGTTTTACAAACTGTATAAACATATTTTAGGGGTAAAATAGAAAATTGCAAAAAAAAACAAAACAAGATTACAACAGTGTTTATTCATTCATTCATTCGTTCATTTTCTTGTCGGCTTTGTCCCTTTATTAATCCGGGGTCGCCACAGCGGAATGAACCGCCAACTTATCCAGCAAGTTTTTACGCAGCGGATGCCCTTCCAGTCGCAACCCATGTCTGGGAAATACAACAGTGTTTAAATTATATTAAATTATAAAAATACCATGTGCACATTATTAATGTTTTTTTTTTTATGTATACAGCCAGTCTACCAAATGACATTGGCAAGCTCAAGAAGCTGGAAACCCTTATTTTAAATGGAAACCAGCTAAAACAGCTTCCTTCTTCAATTGGTCAACTCAAGTCCTTGCGTACACTGAGCCTGTCCGGCAACCAGTTTAAAGAGTTTCCCAGTGGCTTGGGCACCCTTCGCCAGCTTGATGTTCTGGATCTTTCCAAAAATCAGATCCGAGTGGTTCCTGCAGAGGTGGCCGAACTGCAAGCCATTGAAATCAACCTCAATCAGAATCAGGTGAGATTTCATTCATTGTGTTATGGAAACTTTAGGGCTTTTCACACTTGAAATTGTTAACCCTGGGTCATTCTTAAACCTGGATAATTGTTTTAAACTGCTTGTACTGTACACTAGAGATAAAGTCCATCCAGGAGGTTATTATCACAGAATAAAACCTGACAACAACCATCCTGGATGTACTTTATCCAGCTTATTACATGAATGGTTGCCACAAAACGTAAAAATTAAACGCAAAACATTTTTCTGACCCATGATAGTTTATAATAGTCAATTCCTAAATTAAACGCAAACCTGAAAGAAATTAAACTGGCTGAGTGAAGTTGATGGAGTATACAATAACCTGCGCATTATTCTGTCACAAGATATCAGAAACCAAAAAACATTTCAATGAAGCTTATATATTTATATATTTGGTTACAAGTATATGGAAGTGAATATACTCACTTAAAGTCAAGTTAATTCAAAGTTCCCGGATGAGTCTGCGTTATTTAGCAATTGTTATTTGTGAATAACATAGCATGGAATGTCATTACTGACCAATCAGAATTGAGTATCCCAGACAGCTGTGTAATAACTGGGGTTAATGAATAATCCTGGGTATTGATTAACATGTATTTCACACTGTACATTCGTAAACCCAGGGTTAAACTTCTTATTCATATATTTGCGCATTACTGTCGCTGATTGGACGAACAACAAGCAACCTCTTTATATAGCTTTTCAACATCATCTTAAGAGTTATAAAAATGTTGTCATGTAGTTCTTTAGTTGTTTTAAGCCAGGACAAGAAAACAAATACAGAAGTACAAATAAATAAAAACAAGCTGAAAAATTTGTCATCTCACCATTTCCTGATCACTCTTTTTTGTTTACATGCTTTTCCCTCTTTTAATATTTCCTTACTTTTCTCTCTGACTGCTGTTTACATTTCATGTTACTGAAATAACATGAGCTTCACTGCTCAGTTTCTGATTGGCTGTCTGTTGCCAAGCATCCAGCAGCAACAAACAAACTTTAAAATTACAGGTGTGAAACATGTCTTTAACCGGGGTTAAAAGCGGTGTTTAGAACGATTATAACCCTGGATTAAGAGCAGTGTGAAAAACCCTTTTGTGCAGTGTCAGGGTGATCATTTTGTGCTGTGTTCATTCTGTTTCAGATTTCAAGCGTGACTCAAGAGGTGTCTCGCACACCCAGACTGAAAGTCTTGCGGCTAGAGGAGAACTGTCTGGAGCTCTCCTCTATCCCCCTCTCCATCCTCACAGACTCCCAGGTGTCCCTGCTGTCTGTCGAGGGCAACTTGTTTGAGGTCAAAAAGATGCGTGACCTGGAAGGATACGATAAAGTAAGTTTATTGACATTTATGGTTCTATGAAGAACCTTTAAAGGTCCCCTAATAACTTGTAACACACAACATAACCCAGTGTTGACATAATTTCCACTGAAACAGGATGAGCAGCTCCGCCTTCTTTAAAATAACCAATATTTTTTTGCCTAAATCACCGATCTGCCAAACCAATTGAGCTAAAAATGTGCAGCCTAATATCTATGCTGAGTCTGTTTAACTGTAGCTCCTCATAATCCTTTAAAATGTAGCATTTAAATGGGTCAGATAGGTTTTGTGGTCTGTGCACTTTTATATATTTTCTGATCCATGTTGTCATGTTTATGGACCAGTGCAGACAGTGTGCATTTATATAAAAGAAAATGCATTGTGTGCTGAAGTGGTTTGTGAAAAACACTATTCTATGAAACAATAATCAATAGAAGACATATTTACACTGAAATACTGAATCATCTATACTCTGTATAGTGCACTATTTAACTTTAGCGTCTATTTAGAGTAGAGGGTGGGGCTTCTGGTTCTATGTAGCATTAGTTTGGACAGAAAATTATGAGGTGAGAAGATAAAGACAATAATGAGAAGCTAAAGAGCAGAGTGATGGCATCAGAATTGTTAATCCATATTGGTGGAAGTAAGAGACAAATTAAGTATATCAAACGAATATATATTATGAATCGAAACTAGTAATCTCAAGACTAAAATATTCATCATCGAAACCAAAAAATGTATTTGATGTGAACATTAATGGCAATGAAACCTCAACAAAAGATTCTTTACAGAGGAGAATGGTCTTTAAGATACTTTTCCACTGCATGGTACTCCAGTAGAGGTGGCGCAGCTATTGCGATATTACCACCCAGTTTAAAAACAATACTACACTGCAGTGGAAACATGTTTCACATATAACAATAACATACAGTGTTTCCTCTAGGATTTTTTTTCCAGCTGTGGCGGCAGGCCTTTATTACACAGATCTACCAACTACCTATGGCGTTATTTCAATGACAAATGTCGTGAGCGCAGTATTACAAGTCGAGATCGCATTTATGTAATACAAGCATGCAAATCTCTTTGCTTGCGCATCGATTTCCTCTGCTCATACACAAAACTTTTCTAACGCCCTCAAATATACGCTGCTCAAGTGCATTTTCTTGAGCGCTCTCAAATAAACGCTGCTGAAGTGCGATTAAGTGCATTTTTGTTACAAGAATGTCTCCAACATTTATTGGATTTGCTAGGAATATTTGTGAATGTCTCCAATAGACCTACACAGCGGCATTAATGCGCCCTGAAGTGAAACAGCCATAAACTCCAGCAAGATAAAGTTATTATATGCAGAGCCATAGACCTAACGTAACCTTTAAGGGTTAAACAAATAGCACACTACTCCAGGTCGTCAGACGAGTCGCTCCAGGGACAGACGAGTCTTCGCTGAGGCCATCTTCCAGCCTCCACCACGGCGACTGAAGCTCTGCACAAGACTTTTGGCCAGCGGAGAAATTAAAATGGTCGTGCTGAACTGAGTCTGGTTCTCTCAAGGTTTTTTTTCTTCACTCCCATCAGGTGAAGTTTTTTTCCCTCTCCGCTGTCGCCACTGGCTCGCATGGTTCAGGATTGGTAGAGCTACGCATTGATGAATTTGCTCTTCAGTGTTTGAACTCTCAGTAATGATTAAATCACACTGAACTGAGCTAAACTGAACTGAACTGAACTTAAACACTAAAAACTGAACTACACTGTTTCAGTTACTATGACCATTTATGTGAAGCTGCTTTGACACAATCTACATTGTAAAAGCGCTATACAAATAAAGCTGAATTGAATTTAATTGAATACTACGGTTACAGAAAAGTTACACTTATAGTTCACTTACCTTTTAAATACGTTTTGGTGCAATTATAACCCGCTATTTAAAAAAAACACGACTGAATGTTTTGAATGAGAAGCTGTACAGTAGCCGTGTTGGGATGAATTTTGGTGTGGCGGCCCGCCACAAAATAATGAATGTAGCGGAAACCATGACATAATTTATTAAGTATTATAAAGGTTTACAATAAATCAAACCCAATTACAAAAAACGTACCCCAGACAGGTTTATGTTTAAGTTGAAAAACAGCTTCCATATAATCACAAAATTATATATCTTTTTGTCTTTACAATTACATAGCTTTTCAAGAGCCAGACATGTCATTGAAATGGTTCTTTTTAAGAACTGTTAGCTGAAATTTTCTTTGGGGCACCAAAAATAGTTTATCAGTGGTAACACTGTGAAAAAAAAACATCCTTTTGAAACCTTCATTTTAATAGATTTTTAGGTCGTGTCACACTGAGTTGAAAAATAGAGGTGATGAAAGCCAGTGGTGTCGTTTCTCACATCAGCTGAATCTGAGCCAAAAAACCTCAACACAACGACTAAAGCCAACTACTGACAAGAGTTTGTGCCTGTGTTAAAGGAAATAACTATCTATAATAGGCAGACAGGTATCAAATATATTTACAGATATACATACTGTAAATAAAGCAACAGTTATTTTCCATTAACATTGTTCCCCCAAAACCATCAACAATTATCTGTTAATAATATAGATTTTTCAAATGATCATATATGTATATGTTGCTTTTATCACAGCCCTTAAATACTATGATTTTTGTAAGAAAACATAAGAGAAAAATATATTTCTATGTTTTTTATTTGTTTTTTAGACTATAGTCCATGCACACATTTAGTCAGCTTGTTTTATGTTTTCCTATTTATGTCTAAATCTCTTTGAATAGCAGATGCTTTTCCAACATAGAGAATACCACTGTTTTAATATGAAACAAAACTGGATCTTTGCTGAAAAAAGTATTTATATATAAAACAAAGTCAAATCCCACACAGCTTAACTCACCCTGAGGCTACATCTATTTGATCAAAATATTCACTATTTGAGAGAATTGTTGTCTTTTTATTATAATTTACAATTGATTATTATTATTTTTGTGATTATAAAGCTGATGATAAAGTTGTCACAATATTCAGATCTTGTGATTATTATTACTGTCCTACCAAATGAATAATAATGATTCTGAGTTCTATCAAAACCGCATAATATTCTGGTAAAAAAATATTTGTTGAGCATTCTCTGATGAATAAATTAAAAAATATATATAATCTTTTGTTACTTTAGAAATGTTTTTACTGTAATTTTAAATCAATTTAATGTATCCCTGTCAAATAAAAGTATTTATTAATGCAGAATGTTTGAATTGCAGAAAAATGTGTATTAATAATAATAATAGTAATTATATAATAACTTCTATATAACGTAATTATAAGTAGGTATATTTGAGCATTGTATAATAATAACAAATGTTAAAACATATTAAAAAGATTTCTTTTTTTTATATAATTATAATAAACATGGAGAGTTTATATATAATTATATAATTATTTTTTAGGGGTTTTTCACCTTTATTTTGATAGGACAGTAGAGAATTCAGACGGGAAAGCATTGGGAGCAGAGAGAGGGAAAGGATCGGCAAAGGACCTCGAGACGGGAATCGAACCCGGGTCGCCACAAGCACACTGGTGCTAAATGTCAGTGCGCAGTACCACTAGGCTACCGGGGCCGACTTAAAACTATTTCTAATAAGTTGATTAATCAATAGAATTAATCAATTGATTAATCAATTTTCTTAAATAATAAGTTGAAATAATATTTTACACAAATAATATTTGTTTATGAGCTGAGATTTCCATCAGAAGCATTATTAATTATTACTTAATTATTAATGCACATTCTCAAAATATTGTCAACCTTTTCTATTTAAGAGTCTTAAAATAATAATAATATTTTATGTTTACATATAGTGCCTTTAAAACGTAATTCTCAAAGTGCTTTACATTTAAAAAATAAAAAAGAGAGCAGAAAAACAGTTATGCAGAGGATAAAAATTAAATACGTAAAAAATAAAACAAATCAGAAACAATGTAAATATAAAACCAATAAAAAATACACACCTGACAAGTAGTGTAAAAATGGTGACTTTTCAGGGATACTTTAAATTCTTTAAAAGATTGTGCATGCCTAATATTACAGGGGGGTAAGTTTATGAGAAGGGAGTTTTGGAGCAATACAAGAAAAAGTCGGTCACCCATAGATTCTTTTAATCAGTGTTTCCCAACCCTGTTCCTCAAGGCACACCAACAGTACACATTTTCAGCCTCTTCCCAATCAAACACACCTGAATCAACTCTTCAGAACATAGGAAGAGACTCTAAAGTTAATAGTTCAGTTAAGGGAGACGTCCAAAATATGTACTTGTTGGTGTGCCTCCAGGAACAGGGTTGGAAACAATGCTTTTAATGACTATATATTCCATGCACACATTTAATCAGCTAATTTATGTCTAAACCTCTATAAATAGCTGATATTTAAATTATTTAAAAGATTATGCATGCCTAATATTACAGGGGAGTGAGTTCCAGAGTTTTGGAGCAGTAGAAGAAAAAGACGGTCACCCTTAGATTCTTTTAATCAGTGTTTTTCAACTCTGTTCCTGAAGGCAAACCAACATTTCACATGTTTAGCCTCTCCCTAATCAAACACACCTAAATCAACTCATCAGAACATAAGAAGAGACTTCAAAACTTGAAGTTTGGATGGGTCAGATAAGGGAGGCATTTAAAATATGTACTGTTGCTGTGCCTCCAGGGACAGGGTTGGGAAACACTGCTTTTAATGCCAATGTAGTAATTTTAATGATTATGAATATATATATATATATATATATATATATATATATATATATATATATATATATATATATATATATATATATATATATATATATTCACAGTATATTCTGTGCACACAAAAGCTATTTTATTTCCCACTTTATTTAATCGTAGTCATATAAAAACTCACTTTTCTTTCCGTTTTCCTCAGTATATGGAGCGTTTCACTGCAACCAAGAAGAAATTTGCGTGAGCAGTCGGCGGATTCCTGCTTCTGTCCTCAGTGCTGGGCTTTACAGTAGAGCGATTACAGCTTCCACTGCACATATAAACGTCCAGACGGTGGGAAAAAAATGGTCAGGCCTGCTTCACAACTCGACAGAAAGACTCAGGTGCTGTTACAGAGAACACTATGAATTACTGTACACACCCACAGTACATCACTCTATCATTTGCAAAGATTTTATAAAGCCAAATATAGCTTTACCAGGACATTCACACTGGAGAATGAACATGATAACATCACGTCAAGAAGGTCTGGTCTTCACAGAGTGGCGAGTTTAACAATGTATGCCATTGCCAAGCGTTTATTAATCCGTTTATTTGATGGCTTTTGACTTTATAACAATTAAACAGACTTTTTTAATGTTTGGTTTTCACCTCATACTTCTCAGAATCTGAAGTGTAACAGTATTTTTGATTGAAATGCGATCTCAGACTTCCGTTAAAGAGCATTAACTGTGATATTTATCAAGTAGCCGGGTTTTTTTTATGACAACAGAGGCTGAATATGAGTCTTACTTTTGACTATTGTTCATCAAATGAATGCTGGTGGATATTTATGTTTAATTTTTTTCATTTAACAACATTTGGATGCGGCATTTTTGGTTTTATGCATGCAGGTTTTCTTTCAGAAACACATTTTAGTGAAAGAATATGTTTTTCCTCGAGATGTCATGTCATCTTGTTTGTCTGTTAACGTACTTGAATGTCACTCGTGGTCGTCTGTTTAAAAAAAGTGCTTCTCTCTGCGAGTGATTATATATATATGCAAGTTATTTAAAATATGTTTATTATAAACATCTGAAGATATTATTTGGTAACATTTTACTTGGTTCATAAGACTGTCATTAACTCTTTATAATCAGTGTGATTGAGATTATATGCATGCATACAACAACTGTCATTAAGCGTCATTTGTGACATTTTAAATGCAGATATGACCTGATATGACTTGACATTACCCACACTTGTCATAAATCTGTCATAAACATGAATCTCAGTTGGGGTGTAACGGATCACGGTTGATCTATGATCTGTACGGATAACAAATCACAGTTCAGGAAGCACGTGAACGCATGCATGCTTTTTTGTATTGTTGCTTTGGTGGCATTAGACATGAGCCCCTGCATGTATGTGAGGGTAATGTACTGTTGCTCCGTTTTCATTTATTTCAGTAACGTTAACACTGTGTGAGGCATTTTGTTTGTAAAGGACAGTATACCTAGTTCCTGGACCATAAAATACTACCAAAGAGCATAAAATCACCAAGAGGTGACACTCTCTTGCTGTTTAGAAAACGGCCACTAGATGCCTCTAGTGTCATGCGGTGGCCATTTTGGAATAAAAATTGCAAAAGGAAAACAGCACGGATAACAAACACTAGACAGAATAAATTAAATATTGAGTTAAATATTAGTTGAATTGAGTATATCCCATTTAAAAAATAAAATTTTAAAACATTTTAAAACAATATCTCAATGAAAACAAGACTAGACAAGACTGAGTTAAATACATCTAATATCTAAAATATCTTTCACATATAACATAAAAGGTTAACAAAATAATTTAACTACTATATATATATATATATATATATATATATATATATATATATATATATATATATATATATACATACAACAGTTCTGTCTGGTTCTTGAATCAGATTGGCTGATAGTCGTGATATATTTAAGTAATATCAGCACCCGTACAGCCTCTTTACCCTTTGTGTATATTACTCCGCCCACATACAGCCAGCAAAAAGCAGACACTACAGATCTAAAGTTTAAAAGATGCTTGCTCAGCTGTTTAACTGTCAGCTTATGATTTGAATCCAACGCGGAAGAAAGTAGTTCCTCATACAAAAGTGTTTTTGAGACTCTCCATGTTTGATTTTGTTTTTATATGCACAATTATGCCGTCAAACTGTTGTATAAACACAATATCACACGAGTATACATACACATTATAAAAGTTTCACGACAGTCTTATGAACACCCCTTCAAGTAAAGTGTTAGCTATTATTTCACTGTCAGTGTTATGAGTCAAATAACAAACAGTCATGAATGGCTTTCTCTCTAATTCAGCATTTGTACGATACCCGTCTCTGCTTTTTCATGTACTGCATCGCCTAAATTATTTTTATGCTACAGCGTTTAGCAGCTAAACAAAACATTTGCATTAACATCATGGTAACATAATGCAATTATCAGGCAAACTGTACCTGAATGTTTCCCTCAGGATGAATAAATACATCTAGCTATCAACCTACAGTGTTTAAACTTGTTATTATTGACATGCCAAGACTAACAACTAGCCAAAAACAGGTTAGTATTTGTGGTTTATGATAGTTTTGGGGTAGTACAACAAACAATTGATTATAAGGTTGTTGTCAAAGCATCATTTCTCATTTTCATTTAGTGTATTTGACCTAAAACTAAACCATCAAAAATGCACTATACACCCACTGGCCACTTTATTAGGCTCATTAACGCAAATTTCTTATCAGCCAATCACATGGCAGCAACTCGATGCATTAAGGCAGGGGTTCCCAAACTTTTCAGCCCGCGACCCCCAAAATAACAATGGCAGTGACTCGCGACCCCCAATATCCTCTGAGGTGGTTATAAATACAGAAACCTTGCATGCAATGACGCAAACACACCAATTAAATTTGTGTCAGTGCTTTAAATGTGCTAGAAAGTATAACCTGATGTTATAAAATCAAAATGCATCTGACGCTATTGCTGCCTTTAATATAATGTAATTACCCCAGGGGTCGCAATCCAATAGAACTAGTAACTATAAGCTACTATTGTAACTATATAGTATATAGTAACTATAAACGACTATTTTTATTTTCAGTATAGTTATGTATAAAATATGTTAATTCTTATGGTTTAATAAAAATAAATAGATTTTTGGAAATCACCAGGCGACCCCCCTTCATTGCCTCGCGACCCCTCGGGGGGTCCTGACCCCTACTTTGAGAACCACTGCATTAAGGCATGTAGACATGATCAAGACGATCTACTGAAGTTCAAACCGAGCATCAGAATGAGGATGAAAGGGGATTTAAGTGACTTTAAACGTGGTTGTTGGTGCCAGGCGAGCTTATCCGAGTATTTCAGAAACTGCTGATCTACTGAGATTTTCACACACAACCATCTCTAGGGTTTACAGAGAATGGTCAGAAAAAGAGAAAATATCCAGTGAGCGGCAGTTCTGTGGATGCAGATGCCTTGTTAATGCCAGAGGTCAGAGGAGAATGGCCAGACTGGTTCCAGATGATAGAAAGGCAACAGTAACTCAAATAAGCACTCATTACAACCGAGGTCTGCAGAAGAGCATCTCTGAGCACACAACACATCTAACCTTGAGGCAGATGAGCTACAGCAGCAGAAGACCACACTGGGGGCCACTCCTGTCAGCTAAAAGCATTGCAAAGACCCAATAGATCATGTCATTCGCCAGTAAGAAATTTTTTATAATACTGAATAAAAAACTGCATTATATCTAGCACATTTTCAGTTGTGTAGCAAGAAAAACGTGTCATAATGTGCAATATTTTATGCATGCAAGGATCGCTGGTCTTACTCTCTCACACGCTTTGTTCTAAAGTGACTATTGTATGCTTAGTGGTTGGTCGGTGGGGTGCAGGAATTACACTTTTTACTGAGCCTTACTTGCATGCTATTGTTTAGTTTATTTGTTTACAGCAGGGGTCACCAACCTTTGTGAAACTGAGAGCTACTTCTTGGGTACCGATCAATGTGGAGGGCTACCAGTTTGATAAACACTTCTCAAATAACTAATAATAATTAATGATATTAATGATATTCATCCATGTGAAGACACTGATCATGTTAATGATCTCACAAAAGTTATCAACAATGAATTAACAGGGTAGGAAATACCCTGTATTTAATGTATCAATGTGCAACACTTTATTTTTATCTCTGCAAATATTTACATTTTTAAATGATTACTTCTATATTATTCAATTCAATTCAGCTTTATTTGTATAGCGCTTTTACAATGTAGATTTTGTCAAAGCAGCTTCACATAAATGGTCATAGTAACTGGAACAGTGTAGTTCAGTTTTTAGTGTTTAAGTTCAGTTCAGTTCAGTTTAGCTCAGTTCAGTGTGATTTAATCATTACTGAGAGTTCAAACACTGAAGAGCAAATTCATCGATGCGTAGCTCTACCAATCCTGAACCATGCGAGCCAGTGGCGACAGCGGAGAGGGAAAAAAAAAACTTCACCTGATAGGAGTGAAGAAAAAAAACATTGAGAGAACCAGACTCAGTTCAGCACGACCATTTTAATTTTAATATTAGATGAAGCTTACTGGTAAGTGGCGCTATGGTGAGCTATTTTTAGAACAGACCTGCGGGCAACACATGTGATCCTCACGGGCTACCTGGTGCCCGCGGGCACCATGTTGGTGACCCCTGTTTTACAGGGTCAACGCACATTAATAAACATTACTGTAAAATGTGCTATAAGTAGCCAAGAATAGCTATTTTTCATCTGTAGACCCCTTACAGAATGTTATTCACAACTAAAATAGAATCAGATCATAATAACATAGAATATACTATCATATATAAAATACATTTAAAAAATTAAAAGACAAAAACAGATTTATGGCAGCAGAAGAGGACAAAAAGCCAAAGACAAACAGAATAAATAAGTGTCAAGAATACAGTACTAATGCTGACAATGCTGATTTGTCAATAATCAATTTTTAATATGAAACTGAAAATAACAAAAAGTCCATGATCTTCTGATAGTTGGTGGGATGGAGTTTCATTCCCTAGCAGCTTTCACTGAAACTACAGACTCGCTGAATAGACTTTTTTTGAGAGGAATAATACAGTCCCCTCTTTCACCAGTGAGCAGTCGTTCTAACTTTCACAAACTGATTTAGTGGTGAAGTCGGGTTATGTAGGGTCTTAAACATTAACAAATATGTACATATTTAATTTCATTTTCACACCTAAGGAGGTTAAGGACTAAATATTCAGAGTTACGGTAAACAATATAGGGAGCGCGTCACAGGTTGTCATTGTTCAAAAATGAACCAATGTGAATATAAATCCAACTTTAGCTCAGTAAAGCAGGCTAGGCAGAATAGGGCTATTTACTTTTGTTTTGTTGTTAAACTAAATAAAAATCTAAATTATCGATGCTGTAAAGCAAGCTTTCACAGGAAGAATTCAGTGGCTGAACAACACCTTTGTGCATATATAACCCATTCATAACAACACAATCTAAGCGTTGCGTGACTAAAATAGTGTAAAAAGTTACATTACCTGTCTAAGAGAAATACTTCAGCAGTTGTGTCATTCTACCACCAGCGTGCAAAAATATCTCCAATATTGCTTCGGGATTTTAAAAAGTTTTGGTCCAGCATTTGTTTTTACCGCCGTTACTCATGTCCAGGGGCATGTGACAGTTTAGGCTACTTATCAGAATTATGGGAATTGTCCGCTAGACACATTTCAATTGGATTAACTTTTTTTTTGTCTTATGCCTTACCCAGAATATAAAAATACTAATGGTGGGCCATTATCAGCATTAACACGAGACTCTTACACGCGATAAAAAAAATATCCCCGTTAATCTATTTTCAAAGTTGGGTTGGGAGCTAAGTCTATTCTGCACAAGCTATAATGACTTTCACCTTGATAGTTTAACGCGGATGTATACCTGACCGTTGAGCCGTCTGACAAAAAAGTGTCCTTCTGGATTAAATCAGCAAGATGCCCGTCTTGATCTTTCACTTACTTTAAAGACATACCGACAACGCTTACAGCGACATCTGTAATCTAGTTATTTGCCTTAATTGACAATAATATAATTAAAGTGTTTAAGTGAAGCGCTTGTAAGAATTTCCTGTGATTTTGGGTGACTTTAACTGCTGTTTAGCAGTTTCACTTTCACCCATGAACATTTCATTTATGCCCCTGTGACAAACTGGAGTATTAGATGCAAATAAGGGGTAAGGACTGGCGGGAGTGTTATGGGATTTAATAAAGCACGCCAAATAGAAAGAAAAAAACTTCTGCATTTCACGATGTGTGTGCGGTCCTTTACTGACAGCCGCGACAGCAGTAAATCTTGTTGGAAAATATGGCGAAAAGTCCTGCATGACGGGAATAGTTTGATTGCGGTGTTTACTTCATTAATGCCACTAATATCTGCATACTTCACTTCTTTATTCTATTTCTGTTTAGTTCAGTTATGACTTTAGTCGGATTAAGGTGATCAAAAAAATAATACAATTATTTGCTGTTCGGAGTTTATGTAGGCCTACATACATGTTATTGAACATAATTTGTTTTCATCACCAATTATCATAGTAGAACAGTTTCTCAAGCAGTTTGTGATGCATTTTGGAAACAGGAGATAAGCCCCTGGTATAATGCGCCACCTTGCTTGAGAAAACCGTTCTCAAAGACTTATTATTTGGCTAGCACACATATTCAAATAAGCCATTTTAATCTAGATTAATTCCGAGATTACAGTGAGATTAATCTAGATTAAAAATTTGAATCTATGCTTACCTATAAAAAATTACATATAAATACATTTAGATAATTTACTTTAATTAATACTATTGGAATGTGGAGAGTCTTTCAACCAGCACAGCAAAAAGTGTTTCTGAAGACAATCACCTACTGCACCTTTAAGTGGATAATGTTAGTGGACTAATGTGTGGAATTGTGAATGAGGGTTCAGGGAGCGATTTTAAATCTATTTTTAGTTTTTCTATTTTCTGATTTGACATATACTGAATTTAGTCAACAAAGACAACACAACGTAATATTATAATGCTGTATTTGAATGTTTGTTCAACATAAATTCATAAGAAACTGAAGGAAAACAATTCAAAAGGACTTTCATATTCATATTTCTTTAAAATATGAATAAACCAAGTAAACAAACAGGCACAGGACAACAAAAACAACAGGTGGTGCTACAACACCAATGAGCAGAACTGAAATGCACATTACAATGAATCATATAAAGATTTAACGACATTTATGACTGTAAACAGCAGCGAGATCACATCTCAGAGCGCAATAGACAGCTTTTTGAAAACCTAAGACTCTGAGAATCTGTGATAACATCTTGTTTATTCACTCCTAAAAATACTTCATATATCTGTATACCATACAAGATGTTGCACAAGCCGTTTGAAGGACATCATGACTGTAATTTGTACCTGAACACAGTGATGAGGCAGAAATGTAAAAAAGTAGCCAGACAAGGCAATACAAATAACTACACATCAGAATTACATTGAAGCACCGCTGAATAGACTTTACAAGGAAAATGAGCTCAATGATCATTCCTCCTGCAATCATAACACATTTTTGAACTTTTATCGGTGTAATAATCTCTCTTAAAAACAAAATGCTGAATATACAACAAAATAATACAACACCAATGTTTGTTTTAAACACCAAAAAGTATTTAAATCATGATATACTGTACATAAAATGGCACTATTAAACATTTCAGACTTCAGGCATGTTTTACGGTGTATTTGCCTTTCTGAAGCTGCGAGACGTAAAGTTTTGATTTGCTCCCATCGACTCGTTTAAACCAGACTTCATCGTGATTGATTGTGGTTATTACAGCGCTGCGTAACAGAGAAGACAGCAGAAAAAATAACTCACAAAAGAGCTGCAGAATAATCAATATGAGCCTGGTGTCTGCGTGAAGATCCCTCACCTCGTAGGATACTCGTCTTTCTTGTCGATAGTTATAGCTTGTCCACGGCTGTACCATTCTCCATCATAAAACAAGCGTCCGTCCTCTGAGCGGGCGTTGTGTTGGAGTTTATCAATCTTTGAAGAGGCTAAAACAAATTATGCAAATGTTTATTGTCGCTAATAAACTAAATTATTATACTTTATAGGTTAATCATTTTGTTTTAGGACTCAATAGTTTTACATTCATCCGAGGTCAACACTTTAAAGAGATAGTTCACCCAAAAATGTAAATTTACACACCCTCAAAAGGTTCCAAAACTTTGTACTATGGAAGTCATTGGTTACAGCACAGCCGTCTTCAGAATATTTCTTTTGTGTTTAACAGAAAAAAGAAACTCTGAAACAAGTAAAGGGTGAATAAATGACAGAATTTTCAATTTTGAGTGAACTATCCCTTTAATTGTCCTTTAATACAGTGCATCCTGAAAGTATTGATAGCGCTTCACTTTTTCCACATTTTTTTGTTACAGCCTTATTCCACAATGGATTGAATTCTTTTATTTCCCTAAATTGAGCTCAGGAACATTCTGTTTCCACTGATCATTCTTAAGAGGTTTCAGCAGCTAAATTGGAGTTCACCTGTGGACAATTCAGTTGATTGTACATGATTTGAAAAGACATACACCTGTCTATATAAGTCCCAGGGTTTACAGTGCATGTCAAAGCTCAAACCAAACATGAAGACAAAGGAATTGTTTGTAGACCTCCAAGACAGGATTGTCTCGAGGCACAAGGCTGGGGAAGGTTACAGAAAAGTTTCTGCTGCTCTGAAAGTTCCAATGAGCAGTGGCCTCCATCATCCGTAAGTGGAAGATGTTTAAACCACCAGGACTCTTCCTAGAGCTGGCCGGCCATCTAAGTTAAGTGATCGGGGGAGAAGAGCCTTAGTCAGGGAGGTAATCAATAACCTGATGGTCACTCTGTCTGAGCTCCAGCGTTCTTCTGTGGAGAGAGAAAAACCTTGCAGAAGGACAACCATCTGTGCAGCAATCCCCCAATCAGGCCTGTATGGTAGAGTGGCCAGACGGACGCCACTCTTTGCCTGGAATTTCCCAAAAGGCATCTGAAGGACTCTCAGACCATTCTAAACAAAATACTCTGGTCTGATCTGGTCTAAATTTGAACTCTTGGAGTAAATACTAGGCGTTACCTTTAAAAAAAAAAACAGGCACCGCTCATCACCAGGCTAATACCATCCCAACAGTGAAGCATGGTGGTGGCAGCATCATGCTGTGGGGATGTTTTTCAGCAGTAGGATCTGGAAGACTAGTCGGGATAGAGGGCAAGATGAATGCAGCAATGTACAGAGACATCCTGAAGCAAAACCTGCTTCAGAGTGCTCTTGACCTCAGACTGGGCAGACGGTTCATCTTCCAGCAGGACAATGACCCAAAGCACACTGCCAAAATATCAATGGAGTGGCTTCACAGCAACTCTGTGAATGTCCTTGAGTGGCCGAGCCAGAGCCCAGATCTAAATCCTATTGAACATCTCTGGGGAGATCTGAAAATGTCTGTACACCGTCACTTCCCATCCAACTGATAGAGCTTGAGAGGTACTGCAAAGAGGAATGAGCAAAAATTCCCAAAGACAGGTGCGCCAAGCTTGTGGCATCATATTCAAAAAGACTTAAGGCTGTAATTGCTGCCAAAGGTGCATCAACAAAGTATTGAGCAAAGGCTGTGAATACTGATGTACATGTGATTTTTCAGGTTTTTTATTTTTTTATAAATTAGCAACAATTAAAAAAAAATCTTTTTTCACATTGTGTCAGAATTTTGAGGAAATAAATCACTTAAATCCATTTTGGAATAAAGCTGTAACATTAAAAAAAATATGTGCGCACGAGTGATCCTCTCACCCGCTTTCATTTGCTTGCGCAAACACGTTTTTTTTTTTGTCAGTCGTGCAGCTTTTTGATTCTAAGATCACATTTGTGCGCATATTGGGCCATCCTTATTGTCGAATCTTGCTTTTAAGAAAACTACAATTTAAAAATTGTTTTTAACCAGCACAAAGTGGCTAGTGGGAATGTCTGTCTAATCCGCCACAGCTGAAATCTACCTGCATTTGGCAGGTTTTAATGTCAAGCCCTGATTAAGACTCAACATTGCATTTCCTGCGATGTGACTATTGCAAATGCAAACATTGCATATGCATATAAATATATAGTGAATGTGCAGCCCTACTTTATGGACTCAACAGTCGCAGCTTTCAGCAAAAGGGCAGGAGCTATTAGCCACTAAACTTGGACCCGATTATTTATTTTGGTTTGTGCAAGCAAAATCACAGATCAACTGTGTTCTTCCTACTTCTTGAAGTGTCTAACATCTGCTTCGGTCAGCTTTCATTTCCTGCTCCTTCCATTGTGCATGTATTACTAGTCCCAGCATTCGACTTGACAACAACTTGGCAGACACTAGTCCTCTTTGTGTTCAAGACCATACAGCATTGTGAAGTTCTTTAATGCAGACTCATTTTTTTAGAGCTCTCGATGTTTCATCATTTCAATTTGTTGTTGTTTGTTTTTAACACAAATTTGAGCTGGCACATTCAACATCTCTCAGAAGTCAGAAATTAAGCACAACATTCAACCATTAAAATGTATTTTTCAATTAAGGACTATGAGTACATACCCGTAATTGGACATCTGAAAAAAAAAATAATTGCTTTACTATTTTTCGGACTCATAAACTCATGAATAACAATTCAATTTAAGCATTAGAAATCAGGGGTGTAAGGGATCACGGTTGATCTGTGATTTGTACAGATCACAACCCACGGTTTGGAACACAGGTGACTTTCGGATTTGGCTAATTCATATTTTTGTTACTTGTAGATTAATCCTAAATTTGTACCCATCGCCTCTCGTGTCATTCAAATCACACGAATGAAACCATTTAGGCTTTTCTGTAAAATAAAATGATGACGGAAGAAGTTGTAGAGGGTCATTTGGGATGTGGTGGGTTTCTTAGGTAATTAAAGGTGTTTTCTGTCACTACATGTTTAGCCTACATTAATGCATTCAGAGTTGGCTGCACGATTAAACATAAAAAGATCGAGATTTCAACACCAACCAAACATGCATTATAAATGATGATGGTGATTTGCAAATGTTTTATAATCCTTCGAATCGCTGCATTCAAATCTGTGCTTGAAAAACACAAAAATGTTTAATGACATTAAATCTTTAGTCTTTTGAGTTAGTTATTAATATAAAGTCAAATCACACAGAAGTACTGGGATAACAGTTTATAGTTTAGATAAAACCACGAATGTTTATGGTAAAGATTAAAATCACCATCATATGCATTTATTTTGACACTCGAAACGGAAGTTGTAGGCAGCAAACTACATTATTTAACCAATAGGTGGCGACAACCAGACATCAAAAATATGCCACTGAATCAATCTTCAAAAATGATCCACCTAGCAGTCAAACATGAAGTATAATAAGTGAATGACTGAATCATTTATTGAAAATGAGACTAAAAATATATTTTGATTATGCAAATAATAATGTTAGATTTCTATATTTAGCGTTATCAGCAACAGTAGGAGTAGCAGTGAATTTTTCTTCAGCTGATTATTTCTTCATTTTATTTTAAATAAAATTACAGGTTCTAAGTTCTGTGTTAAACTAAAAGTGTCTTGCAGTACTGTTTTTGTAATAAATGCAAAGCAAATGATCTGAAAAATGATATGTGAATAAAAAAAAACATAATGTGATCCGAACCGTGAGATTTGTGATCCGTTACACCACTATTAGAAATACGACTGTGACTAAATAGCTGACACAACATACACTGGTGGATTAACCATAACACAAACAAAAAAATATGAATAGAGTAATGAATATGATCTTACCATCAGTCTTTACTCTGTGAGGTCCTAATGTTGCCATGGCCTACAAGATATTAGCGTTCTGCATTACTTACATTATAATCAAAAGCATATTCACATATAAAAAGTAGAGATTTTGATAGTCTTAACCTTTCTAATAGCAGTCCAGTCTTCCAGTATATCCAGGTCTTGCAGCATATAAACAATATATGGGCGTGATCATGTTAAGAAACCTACAAAGTATACTGATATTCAAGCAAAATGAACATTGAGCCCTGACTTAAACCCAATTAAGCATCTCAGGAGAGACCCAAAAATGGCTGTCTACTAATGTTTACCATCCAACCAGACAAAACTGGAGAAGATCTGCAAGGAGGAATGGCAGAGGATCCTCAAATCCAGGTGTGATAAACTTGTTGCATCTTTTTCAGTTAGACTCAGGGCTGTATTAAATCAAAAGGGTGCTTCTACTAAATACTGAGCAAAGAGTCTGAATACTGAGGACTATGTGATATGGGGTGCTCTTTGTACATTAGTGAGGAAAAACAAGAAGTTAAATGATTTTAGCAAATGGCTGCACATATAACAAAGAGTAAAAAAATGAAGGTGGTCTGAATACTTTCTGTACCCACTGAAAGGATATCTGATACAACAACAGGCTTTTTCTTTTTGTCTGGACTGAAGGGATCTTTCTTCTTGTTTTTTCTTGATTGTAACTCATCATTCCAGAGCTCTGTATGGGAAAATATGAAAATGCAGCATAAATAAGAGATAAATAAAAACATTATTTGTGATGGTGTATCAACAAGTACCTGAGGTAATATCTATACTATGGCGATCTTCCTCCAAACGTCTGATCTTCTCCTCTAATTCAGTCTGAACTGTGTCAAATAATAGAAGTTTCTCACTCTGGAAGATTGAAAAAAAATGATTAAATTGGACTGACTTGCATTGTTTAATCTTTAAGGTGAATTTAAATGTTAAAAGTGACAAATGGCTTTTAGAGGTATGCTACAACAGCTTGAAGCAATATCAACACTTCAGTGTATGGCTTTTAAACACGCACCATTGTTTCGGTAACAATGGATTAAATCTGTATATCTCACCTCCCAGTGCTGGAACGCTGCTTGGGTTTCACAGTCATATTTATTCTTCACTGACTCCAAACACAACTCTCTGTAGATACCTGAGCACATATTCAACCATGAGATGATGCACTTTCATTCCCTTTCACTTTAACACTGTTAAAGAGTTTATAAATGTTATGTGATTTTTATCTCTTTGTTAATGTTTAATAACTTGTTTTGTCTAGTGGAGTGGGGGTTGCACTGAGGAATTGGTTATGCAAAAAACTAATTGTGTTACAAAGTAAGGATGGACAACAAGAATAAGTGAAGAAATAAATGATTTATTTACAAAAAGTGAGGGTGAATCAGTGAGTGAGGTATTTACAATATATACAATGTCAAGACAATAAACAACGAAATGTTAAAAAGACTGGCTATGGGTGGCGCTGAAGAAAAGAACCAAACAGTCTTACTAATATTCACAACAAATCCCCTCTAATCTAATCTATTAAACAAAAGATATGAAAAAGAAATCTTCAACGTCAATGATGTCCTATCTATTCTACAATAACAATTAAACTAAAAATACATGGGTTGGTACACACCCTCCTTACCTGGGCCCGGTTTTTCAAAAGTAATCCACTAGGATTTTGGATAACTGATTGGATCAAATCTTGTAAATGGATTTTTCAAAAGAAAAAATGGATTACATAATCGGATGAGATCACGTAATCCAATATTGGTTTTGATCCAGATCAAACCTTTAGTTTGGGTTTTTCAGACCTTTTTGTAGAATTTGGATCACTTTGATTTAAAAAATCTGGATTAAACTGATCCCATCAGAAGGGTGGATTCAGCGTGGATTTCATGCCCAAAATGTAATGAAAACTTACAAAATTTATCAAAATAATACTATATTTGGATCATGCAGTATCTTACAAGATACCCTATTTATTCAAAAGGTTTTAATTGTATTTGTTCATTCGTCAGGCTACAGTGATTAGGTAGGCTTTAACGTATTCAGCCTTTCCGTATAGGCCTACTGCAAAGTAGAAAGAGTTTGGCCTCATAAAATAATCCCCAAACAGCTGCCAAAATTGACCAAAAACAATACATTTCATTCTGTCACTAATTGATATATATATATATATATATATATATATATATATATATATATATATATATATATATATATATATGTGTGTATATATATATATATATATATATATATATATATATATATATATATATATATATATATATATATATATATATATATTCATCAAAATGGAAAATATTTTTATTTTTAGAATATTTATGAGTGATGCATGCAATGATTACAGAATAACAAAAAAAAATGCAAAGAATGGCAATGACTGATTTTTTAAATCACTTTCAACAATTGCAAAAAGAGTCTGAAAGGGCAGAAGCACAGCTTCGTCTGACAGAGGAACAACTGACTCTAATCAAACTGCAGCAATCAAAAGCCAAATTTAAGATCCGCCTCCTAAAGGCTAGGCCTAGACAAGCTGGTCTCTCCACATCAGATGAGGAAGTCTGAAATTATTGTGGAGGTTTTGACATGGTCTTTTTAATTCAATGCATCAACTTTTGAAACTTGTTACAAATATCCTCAATGTACAGTGTTTGTGTTGTAGGACTCAGATGAGCGGACTGCTGGAAAAGGATGTTTTTCCTTTCTTTTTTTTTTAAATGTGTGCGTTTTCATTTCAAATAAAAATAAAGTTATATTGACCCCACACTGGCTATTCTACTTGTTGCTCTTCACATATCTATAGTTCTACATTGTGATTTCCTATCCTGTTTGAGCACTGGTAATCCAGATTTAGTGATCCTGAAAAGTTCCTATCCAGATCAGATTGATCTAATCCCATGTTGCTTTGAAAAACTGGCTCAAAAAGTAAGCTGGATTACATGATCACGGATCGCAAAAACAGGATTACTAAATCCGGATCAATTTTATCCGGATTAAACCTTTTGAAAAACCAGGCCCTGATGTATCTAGACCGTGGGTGCTCAACCCTGTTCCTGGAGATCTACCTTCCTGCAGATTTCAGCTGCAACCCATATCAAACACCTGGGGTCCGTTCTTCGTACCTCACTTAAATGATCTAAGATGATTTGGCAGATCCTGGATCTTTTAATCTTGATAACTGATCTCTCGCTAATTTGGTTCTTCAAACAAGTTCGCGAATCAGATTAGAATGTCAGGATAAACTGATCTGAGATCGCTGCGTGTGTTGTGAAGGACAGATCTATCGATCCTCGAAATCATGATCAGCAGTGCAACGATTGGCTGACGGCACAGCAGCGTGATGACATCATCTGATTAATATTCAATTATCCATGTGAGCAAAATTACATCAAATTAGCAGTAAACGGCTTGTTAAATATGATTCACAATAACCTTCCACATTTGTTGTGAGCTGCAGGCTTTACTCTTTCATGTGTCAAGAGTATTCATCATGTATTTTAATGCATATCCGTGTATTTAGTTTTACATTTAGAAAAGATTTTCTTTATTATAATAGCCGTTTTTTAATCGCTGTATGGAATAACTGGATGTTTTCAAAAGCATTTTGATATTGGTAAAGGCGTCTGCAACTTTTGTTAAGCATAATCACTGGCATATTAACTGTCAAAACATGTTTATGACTGCATTAATGTATAATTTATTTTTTTTTAAAGTCACACATTGTGCATTTCTATTATACACAAATTGTACTAAAGCGATCTAAAAAGTTCATATGTTTTCTCTTTGCACCAGCAGGTGGCAGTCTTTGTACTTTAATTTCGAGAGTGCAGATTGCATACGTTTTATTAATATGTATAACTTTATTTATTTTATTAATAACTATAACTTTATATATTTAAAATAGTTACTATTTTCCCAAGTGTATTTAACTACTAGTGTAAGAAAATATCAGAATTCGGTACATACTTTCTCTATTATCTTTGCTTGAACTGAGCCGATCTAATCCTGTTTATATAAATTGAACCTGCTCCCGATCAGGATTAAGCTAGCAGAACTGTTGCTATGACAACAACTCTCGGATCAGCTTTGAAGAACGAAACGATCCTGGATCGTGTCAAAACGTCAATATCCAAATCCAGCTAACTGAGTAATCCACGTACGAAGAACGGACCCCTGGACAGGAACATTTCTGTTTTGTTTTGACCACAGAGTTTGTTTTGAACAAAGACTTAAATGCAGACCATGTATAGTTTGCACATCATACTGACCTGCAACTTTAGTTCTAATCTGCATGTTCTCCTGAAGGGTAGCAAGAGGTTCCAGGTACTCTGCTGCCTTTCCTGACATCACTTCCTGTAGTTTGGCATCGACTTGATTCAGTCTCTCTTTATATAACCTAACAAATGCATAAAAAAAAACAATTTGGGCAAAGTGAAAATGTACATGTAAGCTAAATGCAATGCCTGCACAGATTGATATATTTAATAGTAACCACAGAATGTGATTATTTATAATGACAGCAGAAACATGGGAACACATTATACCACCAGTAGGGCTGGGTGATTAGGCCTAAAATCAAAATCTCGATTAATTGAACATTTTATCTCGATTATGGTTAATAAACAATTATTTTATTAATTTTGCCCTCATAGTTCTCTGATAAATTTTGTACAGTTAATATGCTCACATATTACAAGTAAGAGATTTCTGAATGAACGGTGCATCACTTGATTTTAAAATAATTGAAGGAAACATACACTAATTATTATTTATGATTATTAATTGATCATCAGACAACACACATTGGCTGAAACCAAAAGTCACTTTTTTTATTTTAAAAATTGAAATTAAATAACTTGCACTTTTGGAAACAATAATTATTAATAATTATTTTAAATGCTTTTCATACTAAAAGCAGAAAATAAGCTGATAATCTCTTCTAAATAAAATAACTTGTATATCCTGTAAATAATATTTTAAACAGTGCATTTCTTGAATCTTCTGTAAACAAATATTTTGATGTAAATAATATCTTTAATGTAATAGAAAATATGCCGTCTCAAGGCATCTGGCGCTGGTATGCGATAGCACGAAGGCTGCACCGGATCAAACCTGTGCGTTCGACGCAGAAGTATAAATCAGACTTAACAGAGCGAGGTCACGTGACTCCACATGCTGTAAGGAAAGTAATTGAAATAACTGACCTGGAAAAATTAGATCGATTACAGGTTCTGAATGTCAACTTCGATTACTTTTGGATTAATTGCCCAGCCCTAACTACCAGTTACATTTATTGGTGATTGATCATAAAACACATGTTCTTTTAACATCTTTTCCATTCACATTTTTTTATTATTAATTATTTCAAGGGCTTATTCTAAAGCAGGGATGCCCAAACTTTTCTTATGAAGGACCAAAAACAAACTTGATTGAGGCTTTTGGGCCGAAGGTAAATAAAGTTTCCATGGCTAATTTACTAATTTATTTAATGATGTTTAAAAATGACTATAAAACACTGCTTTATATTTACTAATACAGTATTATTTGACATTTTATAATAAACTTAATACAGTAAAAAAAAAACAATCTCATTCATAACAGATTTAGACTGATTGTTGCTTTGATTTGCTCGCTGATGTCTTCAGCATAGTCTATCTGTCGAGTGACAGTATTTATATTGGAAACAAATCTGATTTATTTACAACATTTAATTAAAACATTTAATTTCAGTCTTTTTTTGTAGCGCAGCAATAAAACACAAAAAGGTTTATGTCAAATTAGATATGATGATCTCTGTGTTAAAAGTATTCGACCCAACACTCTCTATCAGTCTCTGCTCTCAGAAGGGATGGCGGGTCAAATCAAAGGTCACAACTTTGGCCTGCGGGCCCTACTTTGGGCATCCCTGCTTTAAAGGTACGTCATTTTAATATTTCCCTGTCTGAAAAACTAAATATAAGCATAAAACACACTGGTCTTTGAGGTCAGTGAACTGTTTTTCCAGATTGGTCATCTCATCAATGCATTCCATCCTTCTCCTTTCACAGTCTTCGTCGTCCATTTCTGTAATTAGACAGACATTAAATCTTTTAACAGAGCAAATATTTAAAGAAAGTTAAAGTAGTAAATGAATCTGATACATGTTAAAGGGACAGTTCACCAAAAAATGAAAGTGTCACTATTTACCCTCCCTCTATGGGGTATATGCACACAGACTTTTAATTTCAGTCAGCCTAGGGCTTCTGGTTAATTGTTATCCCATACAAAATGGCCACGTATATGATCTGATTTCTTAAAAAACAGTGAACTTCACTGCCTGATTGAGATACAATATAAAGTGGGTATCAGATCAAACAAGAAAAACTGCATTAAATTAATTTTTTCCATGACTTGTCTTTAAAATATGGAAATTAATTTTACCCCAGTATTTTTAATGGAGCTTCTGAGCTAACCTGTAAATTAATTGTCTTATGTTTCTTTTTTTTTCTTGCTTTAATAATCAAATGGATGATTAAGTCTATTTAATTGATTATATTTGAATTACATTACAACATTAAAGCTGTATAGGGAACCTTATGAAATTGAAAACCGTCACATAAAGCTTTAACCGGACATTCATCATTGGCTTAAAAAAGTAGCTGTGCATATGGCCCATTAGTTTCAAAATGATGAGCTTTTTTCTTCTGTTGAATACAAAAGAAGATATTTTGAAGAATGCTGAAACCATTGACATCCATAGTGGAAAAAGCAGATACTATGGAAGTCAATGATAACAGTTTTAATTAAAATGTCTTCTTTGGTGTTCAACAGAAGACAGAACTCAAAAGTTTAAACAAGTAAAAGGTGAGTGAATAAGTTTGGGTGAACTATCCCTTTAAGAGGGCTGTCAACTGACTTGCAATCAATGTCAGACGAGAACAATCATCATTATATTTCAATTCTTATCAATGTTAATTAAATTTTTTTACATATAATACAAAATGTGGTTCATACCTGAACTTTCTCCATCCTCAGAGACAGAAGAGCTCTCCGTGTCTTCATCTTCTGAGCTGCTTCCCTCTTGCTCTGCAAAATCCACCTCCATTTCTTCATGGTTGCTTTCTTTCTTTTCTCTCGAGTGCACTGGCATACCGTCTTGTTAAACGAAGATTACTGAGAAATCTACTTATTTTACTTCTAACCTTCAAATCAGTATCTTTAACGAGATGTGTTTGCTAACTTGATGGCACTGCTAAAAATAAAACAAGCACATAAACATCTACATGTATCATGCTAACGAACGTTCAAACTCTGCGTATGACCAGTATTTGTCGTTAAATGTATAAGTTATAGGATGAAAATAAAACGGGAAGTTCTAACTTATAAAATCGCTTTAACCTATTTTAATATTCTGTAAAAAAAACAAAAAAAAGCTTTGTTTTTCTTCAGTAAGCCATGCTACTCGATGGAAAGCTGGGACACTGGCGCGGAATGTGCGCTGTTGTGGAGTTCTGGGGTCTGTAGTTTTCTATGATGATCCAACGGCGCATGGTTTTGTTGTATTTTGTTAGTTGAAGAACTACAATTCCCCTTCGGCACTCTTTCCGGGCAGAGGGTGTTTACGACTATGAAAACAGGCTGTATGAATCAATCGACGACTTGATTAAATGATTGTGTTTTCAACTTAACTTACTGAACTTATCGATAATTATATATTATTATACAGTTTATTTTAGAACAGAGACCATTTCACTATGAAAAAATCTCAAAAATGAACTTCTGTTTTACAACAGGTTTTTAGTTGTCATGTTTTTTTCCATATTATTAATTTATTATACAGCAAATGGCAAAATAAATATGGTAATTGTTTTATATTGTTTTAATTGAAACACATATCTCATTACTGTTCACTTTTACTTTACAAAATATTAACATTTTTAAATAAATTAGAACTTATGTGTGTAATAAACCTTAAGCTAATCTATACACACAAAACAAATTTTGAATATTAAATGGATTAATAAATATATTCTCAAAAAATTAAAATTACTTTGAAACAAAAGATCCTAATGAAATAAATAATAAAATAAAACCTCAAAATATACAGACAGTATACTAAGAAGACATTTGAATGACCAAAAACAAAAAAGAAAAGGAAAAAGCCAGATTAACCACATACATTAATTTGAAAATAAAAATTAAAACTCAAACTTAAGTGTTGAGAAACCAAGGAACAGAGAGAAAATTATTATTATTATTATTATTATTATTATTGCTGAGAACAAAAAAAACATTAAGAAACATAAAAAAACAAAAAGAAACATTACTTTTTTATTAATTAATCTAAGTGAACTGATTCGTTGTTTTACTTTACATAAAATGTCAATACAATTATTTTCTTTTATTTATTTTATTAAGAAACCCTTGTTTGTGAAGATACAACTTCCCAGCATCTCTTGATAAACATTTATACACTTAAAGTCAGAATTGTTAGCCCCCTTTGAATTTTTTTTCTTTTTTAAATTTTTCCCAAATTATGTTTAACAGAGCAAGAAAATTTTCACAGTACGTCTGATAATATTTTTCTTCTGGAGAAAGTCTTGTTTGTTTTATTTTGTGAAGAATAAAAGCAGTTTTTAATTTTGTAAACACCATTTTAAGGACAAAATTATTAGCCCCTTTAAGCTATTTTTTTTTCCGATAGTCTACAAAACATATCATCGTTATACAATAGCCTGCCTAATTACCCTAACTTTCCTAGTTAACCTAATTCACCTTGTTAAGCCTTTAGATGTCACTGTAAGCTGTATAGAAGTGTCTTGGAATAATATCTAGTCAAATATTATTTACTGTCATCATGGCAAAGATCAAATAAATCAGTTATTAGAGATGAGTTATTAAAACTATTATGTTTAGAAATGTGCTGAAAAATCTTTCTCTCCGTTAAACAGAAATTGGGGGGAAATGAATAACCTATACATTGATTTTTATTTGGCCAAAACCAAAAAGTGTTACTGTGCCCCGCTGTCCCCCACCCCATTCTGGACCTTTGTCAGTGAGGAGTGGAACCACCCACACCACCCAAACCCCCTGGCTATGGGCCTGTAAATAATTAAAGAAAATTCTTACAATCACAAACAAGCAGGACCTTTACATTGATCTAAAATGTTGAAAAAAAGAGGACAAATTGACAGTTTTAATGGCCTTTCTATTAGTACTTATTGTACTAATAGTTAAACAGTAAAGCTGAATAGTACAAAAGTAATTTTTCAAATAAAGTTCCTTTATAAAACAAAGTAAAACAGGGTTGTTGTTTTTTTTGTTGAAAATCAACATTTGTGAATTTGAAACTGAATCAACAAAATAAATAGATTAATAACAAAAAAAATAAAAAATTTATATATATACACAAAAATTATTTTAGTTTTAAAATTTGTACCTTTTTTTTCTTACTAAAAGCTTTCAGATACCGTCGGTGCCAGTAGCATAGTGGTAAATTGCACCGACATATAGCACCATGGTGCTCATGGCGACCTATCTTTCCCCCCTCTCTCTGCTCCTCATGTATTCCTGTCCCAACTCCACTGTCCTATCAAATAAAAAAGATTTAAATATATAGCAAGAGGAAAGGGAAACTTATGTATCCATAATATTTCCAAAATAATTATTCTAATAATCCATGAATCTATCATTTTTCTTAAAAAAATGTGAAAAGAAGGCTGCGAATTCGTGAATTTGTTCGTGAATAAAATATTTTCTTACAAAATAAAAGTTATTACTGTAGTTTTCTGATATATTGGTTTTATCTTGTTGCAAATAATACCCTAGTTGAAAGGGGCTGGAAGAAGCAATGTACTGTAATTGCCTATGAAGATAAGCTATTTCAAAATCTTTTTTTGTGTTTTTACGTTGAATAATCCCGGTTCTTCTTCAGTTTTACAAAATGAGCATGAACTATCAACATCCATACTTAGCCAAACTACTATTCTCTGGATATATTTAAAGAAGTTCTGTTTTATTGGGAATGCAGTACAGTACTTTTGAGGTAATAGCCAAGTTTTTTTCAGTCTATTAGATCAATAAAGGATGCCCAGTCAAATTTGCCCTTAGGAACAATATACGTTTTATTTTGGAAAATTTGTTGAATATATTTATTATTACATTTTTTTTGTCGAATAGGCTAATTCCATTTGAGCTGAGCTCTGACTCTTTAAAAACATTTTCATTAAAACTTAAATGAGATTTTATAAGTTGAATTAGGCCTAAAGGAATTGCTTTTTACATTGCATAAAATTCTTCAAAAGGTAAAGGAAAATTATTACTAGATAAATTGTACATAAGACAAGAAGGTGCCACACTTATCAAAAATTTATTAGAATTAGCCTATATTATATTTCTGTTAAACCACGTGGATATAAACATAGATTGATTTCTATTTCTAATATCAGAGTTGTTCCATATAATGCATGTATGTAGTGAAAGGAATAACACGATCGAGAAACATATTTTGGAGCGCGCCTCAGCCCTGATGACGTCTGCGTGCGCGTTGAATGGCTCTGGCATCGATGAAGGTGTTTTTCATGTCGCGTCCTCCGCCATGTTTTCAGATCTTCAGAGAGGTGTGTAGTTCACAAGACACACACACACACAGAGAGGAGGCTGCTTGCTCTTTTCTTTTGTCTGACCTCCTCTGCAAAAATGCACGCCTCACCCCCAAATCCTCACGTCTCCTTACAACCCACAACACCCTTCGAGCCGTAGATCTGACAAGCCCGTCCATGTTTGAGGGAATTAACGGAAGATTATCATTAGCTCTTCAAAACATCTCGGAATGTTCTCCAAAAAGCCTCATGGAGATGTCAGGAAATCGACACAGAAAGTGCTGGACCCCAAGAAGGACGTGCTGACGAGGTTAAAGCATCTGAGGATCGTTATCGGTGAGAAATAACGTTATTTATACTCATTTTAGGAGCCCACTGCTGCCTTGCTGGGAGCTAGCATGCTATACTCTGAAGAGATTGAAGGTACCTTCAGTAGTCCATAGGGAGTTTACCACAATTTTTTGTTCTTTTAAAGAGCTTGACAATAACTGACACAGTTGCATTTAAAGGTGTAGACAGATATACATAGAGTTTATATGGTGTTGTGGCTTTATTTTGTATGGGTGAGTGTTTTAGTGGGTGTTGTTTTGATATGACACATGCATTGCTTCAACTGTAACCTCTAAATTTAGAGATTTCAGTTTGTTGATGTTGAATACATGAACAATTTGCATAAATGTTCATTTGCTACAAGGTTTAATAGTAAACCCCAAGTGCAGTTAAATGAATGACATTTTCCTTAAAAAAGATTTTAGCTTGTGTGTTCCATGATGCATGCAATGTATATGTTTACACATTTGGACATAATGCGATACATGGGATAATACAATTAATTGAGGTAAGGTAGGTTTTATATTTGCATATTAGTTCAGTGACATGCTCGCTTCATTGTTTACCATGGTACTTTAAATATTCAGGTTGAAATCCTTTGTAAGAATGACTTCAAAACATTAATTAATTCATTTTCTTTTCGGCTTAGTCATTTTATTAATTTGGGGTCGCCACAGCGGAATGAACCGCCAACTTATCCAGCATATGTTTTACGCAGCAGATGCCCTTCCTACCAAATGGTTAACTATGTTTTTACTGTTTTAAATAAAGTCATTTAAAAAAAATGACTGTTAAAATAATGGCCTACACTGCAGCATTTTTGGTTTACAAAAATAATCAAACAAATCTAATCCTGTTGCACTACTACACATCGAATTGGTTTTATTGTAAAAAACAAAACAAAACAATAAAACATGTTAAATGAGAATTTACAATATTTTATGGCATACTTAAAAAAATAAAGATGATTTACTATTCAAAACTGTTTTATTTTGATTGTTTGTAAATAAATTGGTCGTACACTACATATTTTCAGATTTTTCATAGTATATGTATTAATTCTGGTACTTTTACCATAAACTGACATATCAACCATTTGTTAGAGGTTGATATTTTAGAAATTATGGGATGTGTTGAAAAAAAATGCATTGATTGTGTTAACTAGCAACATTAGGAGTTAAGAAATGCAATCCAAGCATTTTTTTCTTGGTTGGGCAGTTAAAGGAATAATACAATTTTACCATGATTTAAAATGGCATCTTTGAAAATTTTGTCTGCTGGAGAAACTTTTCTATAAAAAAATAAAAATTTAAATAAAAAAATCTTACACTTACCTTAGGGACAGTATTAAAACCTTGACTTTTCCAAACCATGGTATACTTTGAAAACAGTTATCGTCCCATGCCTAGTGCGATGCAAGTAATACTTTTTAGCCTCAGGGTATTATGAATTTCATTCAGGTAGGCCTATTATGACATAAAATATCGTATTTCTGACCATTTCTTTTATAATTTGAGTTATGAATTACAGTATCGCAATACTACTTGGTATCATGATACTTTAGCTGGTATAGTACCACAGGGCTCGAAATTGCGACCATTTTGGTCGCATATGCGCCCGAAATTTTATCTATGCGACCTTGAAATATATTTGGGAGCATTTCTGCGAGTGTTTAAAATTGTGTTGTGCGACCACTTTTTACTGCAAAATGTTCAGCACATGCGCGGATTCGGGAGACATTCACGCAGAATGCATCTCTAAGCTTTTTGTCTGCACTTGAAACGCGAAACGCAGCGCTAGGAAATGGTTTAAAACAGTTGTCATGTCAACTTGCTTCAGTAAACAAATCCAAGTCCGTAATGCTTGCCCTGCCTTTGCGCTCTTCTTATTGGCCCACCACTGCTCTAGCACTGAACGCGAATGATTGGTTAATATCAGCTGTCAATCACTCAGTGCCTTCTGGCTTTGGATGACAGAGAGCTACTACCGCGAAAAATTGTAAAGCGCTGAAGATGAGAATGAAGATAACATAACACTTGACAGATTTTGTTTTAGAAACCATGGCATCTACAGTTGCAAATAATGACACATCTTACTAGTTATACCGTTAACACGTTAATTCAAGCAGTGCGTGCAGGGCCGGTGAGTGCTCCGTGTAAGCTTTGGTCACTCAGTTATGTTATAAAAATCTATTTTCTTGTGTTAACGGGATTTTGTTGAGACATATTTTCCTCACGCTTGCATATAACGTTATATATGTTTTTTTGCTTGTTAGTTTGATTAGTGTTAATTTCAAATACAATCAATATGTTTGTATAAAACTTGTAGTAACGGTGCTCATAATTGGTGGGTGCGACTAAATTTTGGCTGATGCGCCTAAATTTTTTAAGTTAGGAGCACAGGTGCTACCAGGCAAAAAGGTTAATTTCGAGCCCTGTACCATAAGATTAAATAAGGGTATTGCGACAAACGTAGTATCTAATATTTTCAGCCAGTTTTTATTGAACTTGCAATGTTGTCAAAAACACAGAAGTTTCAGTTCTTAGTTGTAAAAAAGGGCCTAACTACATGCAAGGTCTTTCAAATATTTTGCTCATCTCCAACTAACACAAACGCTTGTAATTGGTTTATGAGATCGGCCAGATCAGGGAGTACCGATCGAGTCATGAAATGTGATTATCGTTCGATGTTGATCTCCTGCCGATCGATCAGAGCATCCCTAATTGATACAGCTTTATTATATATATGTGCTTTATTTTGATATATTAACTGCTTTTGCTGATGCTCCTCAGCACGTTCAGAGAGAGAGAGAGAGAGAGAGATGACATATACTGATCTTCCACTCACCTCTTTCGAAGGATTTTTCCCGGGTTTTTAATGCTGTTTTTAAATTTATATATGCTTTCCCAGCATTCCTTAAGGCCTTCCTTTCTCTATCCTTTAATTTGTTAATTTTTTGACCGCTCATTTTTGACTGAGGATTTGCATTTTAATGACCGAAGTGGACATGACAGCAAGCTCCATTCATCTCCGTTCCTCTTAGTGGACATAAATTATATTTCTGCGTTGCGCTATTTTAATTTTTAAAATGCAGAGTCTTGGTTGTGCGTAAATATCCCCAAACAGTTTCAATATACAAAGTTTACACATACAATTAATGTCAAATGGTTATCTCATTTAATATTTAAACTTTTGCACCTGTCAACTTCATTTGCTTTAATGAATAAGATATTAAATTCTGGTATAAACGAGAACGTTTTCGTCTTGTAAACTGTCAAGTTCACGGCCTGTCAAGCACAATGCTGAAGGAAAAAGATGTTTCTTGGCCGCTGGAGATTAGTTGATGTTTTGGGTGGGGGACAGCAAAGATTTGGTTCTTCAGGACTGGCTTGGGACGTCACTGAATAACAGAAATAAACCAGCACTTCCTTTGGGATTAGTCAAGGAAGTCCGAGGAGGAATCCGTCTCAGGCCAGTTGCCTCTAGATTCCTGAGTTGTTTAGCTTTAAAGCTTCACCGACTTCCTGAATGTCGGACATGAGGATTGTTTATGTAACATTGCAGATTCTTCAGTGAAGGTGCAGTCGGTGTCTGTAGTTAAAGAGTCAGATGTGGTGCGTTAGTCTGCGCTGGAGTTAATGTCCTATCACGACCCTGTTTCCTGAATTGCTCTGTGTGGTGTTATCTGGCTTCCTGGTGCCATTGTGCTAGTCTGCTGGTTGTTTTGAAACTGAGATCTGTGATGTTGCCTTGAATGGCAAGGAAACTGCCTCCTCCAACTCGGTGGAAAAAAAGGATTGTTTAAATGTCAGTTTAGTTGTTTAATAGGAACACTTTTGCACAGCGTCAAGTTCTTCAGAACTGAAAGTTGGAAAGGCGATTTAAAAAAAAATATATATATATCCAACCATGTTGTTCTGTTTGGATGACAGAAAATCTTAAATTTAAATTTTTTAAGGGGAGTAACTGGGAAAAACTGGTGTACAAAGCACATTTTTCTTATGAGGCTGCTTTTATTTGATGAAAATACAATAAAAACAGACAGTAATATTGGGAAATCTTTTCTTTATTTTCTTGTCGGCTTGGTCCCTTTATTAATCCGGGGTCGCCACAGTGGAATGAACCGCCAACTTATCCTGCAAGTTTTTACGCAGCAGATGCCCTTCCAGCCACAACCCATCTCTGGGAAAATATTGGGAAATATTTAGTTTAAATGCATTTTAAAATGTAGTAGTAATTAGGGCTGGGCAAAATGGTAAAAATGCAATCTGGATAATTATTTTCCATATTGAACAATAACAATATATATTAGGATATAAGTTGTTAATGCTTCCAGATTTGAAAGAGTACCCCAACAATGACTGACGCCACAAAAATTTGAGGATCCATTTTAGGGGTGTGAACCTATACTGGTCTCATGGTTTGGTTCGGTTACGAATATCATGCCATCGATTGGGTTCAATTCAATATCTCGCTGCATTAACGATGCTTTCCATACATAATTCGATTTTCACAACACAAGAATTTTTTAAAATTAAACTCTATAAATATATTAATATTATCTTACAGCAGTAAGATATATGAACTGTACCTATAATTTGACCTGCTCAAAGAAAACACTCTTTTTTTTGAATGTATTAAACAAAACTCCAATACATGCACAGAAGACAGCATGAGCATTTATAGCAAACAAACAAACTAATATAAATATTATACCGCTTCCTTTTTGAGTGCTGTCTTACACTCCTATGATTCGTCATTGTCTTCACCCGCTCAAAAAAAAGGGCTGCTTTTGGCTTTAGAAATGAAAGCGTCGTTAACCGATGAGTGACGCGGGAAGAACAGCCGCGGTTACAGTCTATATGCGCATGCTGCGCGGTTATCACAGGTTATCTATAATAGACACAATGGAGAAAACTCGCACCAAAGCCGCTCTTGTGTCTGGATCTACAAGTGTCACTTTAACAGCCGAGAGGAGAGGAAAAGTTTCCTCACAAACAGGCCAGCGGGTCAAATGTCCAAAGTGTGTGAGAGAGGCAGAGATGGATTTTTACAGCATCTCTCCCTAGTAGTGAAAATGCGGCTTGTATGCTTTGCCTTCAGTGTCAATGAAAGGTAAATGGTAGTAGTGCTTTATTTAGTCACCCTCGCCTCCTTCGCCATAGTATTCAACTGCGACATCGCGCATAGGAGATAAATGACGTCAGTATGTAATAGCCGGTTATGATCCATTACTGAACCGATATCGAATTATCCCCATCTGCATCGCAGTGCACCGAAGAAACAATTGATTTTGACACCCCAGTCCATTAAATGACAAACCATTTTTAGCTTTTATAACAATATAGAATAAAAATGTCCAGAGCTTATCATTGTTATTGACATAAATTTTATTGTGATTCAATATTATTTTGTTTATCGGCCCAGACCTAGTAGTATATTGAGAAACATTTAGTTTGAGTAAATTTTAAAATGTAGTGGTAATATTGAGAAATATTTAGTTTAAATGCATTTTAATATATAGTAGTAATATTGAGAAACATTTAGTTTGAGTGAATTTTAAAATGTAGTTGTAATATTGATAAACATTTAGTATAAATGCATTTTAATATATAGTAGTAATATTGATAAACATTTAGTTTAAATGCATTTTAATATATAGTAGTAATATTGATAAACATTTAGTATAAATGCATTTTAATATATAGTAGTAATATTGATAAACATTTAGTATAAATGCATGTATATATATTTAGTAGTAATATTGATAAACATTTAGTATAAATGTATTTTAATGTGTAGTTGTAATATTAATAAATATTTAGCTGGAGTGCATTTTTAAATGTAGTTGTAATATTGATAAACATTTAGTTTAAAAGCATTTTAATATGTAGTTGTAATAAAAATATTTAGTTTGAACTCATTTTAAAATCTTGTAATATTGAGAAATGTTTCATTTGAATGCATTTTAAAATGTAGTAGTAATATTGATAAATAATTAGTTTGAATGTATTTGAATATATAGTAGTGATATTATTAAATATTTAGTTTAAATACATTTTAAAATCTAGTAATATAGAGAAATATTTGATTTGAATGCATTTTTAAATGCAATAGTAATATTGGGAAATATTTAATTTGAATATATTTTAATATATATAGTAGTAATATTAAAAATATATTTGATTTCAATGCATTTTAAAATGAATTGTAGTTATTTTCAGCATCATTACTCCAGTCTTCAATCAATCTATTATGCTGTTTTTTTATGCGCAATAAAAATTCTAAACGTTTTAAACAGTTGTGCACATTGTTAGTTTATTTTATAATCTATTTTCTTTTATTTAAAAATATCAATTTTGTATCATCAGTGTCTTTATAGTAACCTTTTATCATTTTAAGAATCCTTGCTGGGCAATTATTGTTATTAATTTATTCTTACACAGCTGATCACATTTATTATTAATTTGTAAATCTTACAGACTGCAGACTTTTAGCTAGCATAACGTTCTGAATGATGTGAATGACAAAAAAAAAAAGAATATGCCATCTAATAATGGCAAAATATTATATTTACCAAGATATTTTATTTTCCTTTATTACCAGGCCCCTGTTGATTCCAGCATTACTTTTAAATGCATATCATAAACTGGTTGTACTTTTCTATTATATTTGGTCTGTAAAGTGCTTCTAAACAGTCACATATTAAACACTGCCCCAGATCAGTGCACAACAGTTTTTTTTTGCGCATTGGCTGACCAGAGGAAGTCAAGTGTAGCCTAAATAAACGGATGGGTGTGTTTGCAGAGAAACAGCTCTCATAGAAAGCACACAGTACTGTTAAACAACTACCTGTTATACAAGGGCAACTGTGCGAACTGTCTTTTAATGTGAATATAAGCTGTACTTAGTTTAAACTGCAGCCTGCAGAAGTCCTACTCAGCTAGCCTTTCTGTGCACCAGATCAATTGCAGTCTTTAGCATGGAGGGCTTCAGAGTTGCTGATGTGACCGACAGTCATATTTTATGTGAAGTCAATCACTAAATGGCCTCCCTCAACAGATTGCAGTGCACTCAGTAACTCGTGAACTACCCCAGATCTTAAAGTTGATTCATGCTGATGACATCACTGTTGGATAGAATTCTCCTAGGGTTGGAGATTTAAGCAAACAGACCCTTTAGTGCTAAGCCATTAAACTTTGTCATGTAAGTTGTTCTGCAGTATTTATATTATAATTACATAGAATGTTTCTGAGTTTACGTATTTTGCGATCGGGCGTCACGGGGGCAGTGGGTAGCACGATCGCCTCACAGTAAGAAGGTTACTGGTTCGAGCCTCGGTTGGGTAAGTTGGCAATTCTGTGTGGAGTTAGCACGTTCTCCCTGTGTTCGCGTGGGTTTCCACCGGGTGTTCTGGTTTCCTCCATAAGTTCAAAGACGTGGTAACGGGGAAATGGGTAAGCTAAATTGTTCGTAGTGTATGTGTGTAAAAGAGTGTGTATGGGTTTTTCCCAGTTAATGGTTGCAGCTGGAAGGGCATCTTCTGCTTAAAACATATGCTGGATAAGTTGGTGGTTCATTCCGCTGTGCCGATCTGAGATTAATAAAGGGACTAAGCAAAAAAGAAAATGAATGAATGAATATCGGATGGTTTAGAAAAAACTTTATTATTAGGTACTTTTTACGCTAGTAAATATTAGTTTATAAATGGACAAGTTTCGTTATGGTTATGTCTGGCATCCATTAGGGCCTGTACTAGCCAAGGCGATAGTTGGCCGTAGGGTTTTGTCAGTCCGTCAGTAGTTGTTTTGGTGTGTTCCACATGTTGCTTCTCGTTGAGTTAACGTCTGAGCTTATTGGCCTGATTTAGCATGTAGAATCTGTGTTGGTCGTTGGCTAAATAAAGAGCGCTCTTACTGGTTATTAACCATTGAATAAATGCGAGCGTGACGTGGTGAAGTGACGTATAAGTAAACAATTCAAGCGAAGAAGGGTCACATTGTAATTTTGCTACATTTTTCTTGTTCTGTTTCTCTGTGTGGAAGGAGAAAACAGATACTGCCCCCTGCAGAAAGACACATCATCTTGTGTAGGCGCAGAATGCAACTGTTATTTCAGTTGGCTTTTGTCCATTTGATGTGTTCACATGCAGCATTTTGGCCCAGACGTGATCCAACCAAGGCAAATTTTTTGCTAGTTGTGTCGCGTCAGCTTGGTGTGTCCTGGCACTTAGAGGTGGGAATCTTTAGTGACTTTACGATCCAATCTGATTCAGAGAGTCATTAGATTTTTCACATTCCAACGTTTTTTCTTTGGCTGTACAAAAACATTTTTCCAACTTTACATATTATTCATAAAGCTTGCACTGGACGATAACAACGAGCTTGCGCTGTGTGTATGACGACTCAAGGTTTCGTGCTGAGGCATTGCAGGAATTTGAACAGTGGATGAGAAGGGCAGCGCCATGCCACATGTTTAAAAATTTTACATTTGTCTGTCGTTATCTAAATTAAGCAAATTCGGCAGCATACAGTTGAAATCAGAGTTACTAAAGCACCTTTGAATTTTATTTTATTTTTTTCCTTTTTTAAATGTTTCCTAAATTGTGTTTACCAGAGCAAGGACATTTTCACAGTGTGTTTGATAATATTTTTTCTTCTGGAGAAAGTCTTATTTGTTTTATTTGGGCTAGAATAAAAGCAGTTTTTAAAAAAAAATTTAAATCCCATTTTAAGGTCAAAATTATTAGCCCCTTTAGGCTATAATTTTTTTGATAGTCTACAGAACAAACCATCACTAAACAAAATAAGTTGCCTAATTACCCTAACCTGCCTAGTTAACCTAATTAACCTAGTTAAGCCTTTAAATATCACTTTAAGCTGTATAGAAGTGTTTTGAAAAATATCTTGTCAAATATTATTTACTGTCATCATGGCAAAGATAAAATAAATCACTTATTAGAAATTAGTTATTGAAACTTATGTTTAGAAATGTGCTGAAAAATGTTCTCTCCGTTAAACAAATTGGGCAAAAAATAAACGGGGCTAATAATTCAGGGGGGTTAATAATTTTGACTTCAACTGTACATGCACCTGTCATGGCTTTTTTTTTTTTTATTTAGTTTGTGCAGGCGCACACACAGTCACAATTTAATTTGAGAACTTTTGAAAATCTATTTAAAATCACTAGAGAACAAATTGCGATGCATGTATAAATCGTATTTTATATCTCCCACCCGAAATGCATATTGTTTCCCTATTCATCAAGCCCTTCTCAAATAATGGATGCTGCCACAAATTTGCATGTCATTAGTAGGCCCATGAGGGTATCACGATGTATGGTAATATAATGATATTGACTTAAGCTGCAAAAAAAAAGGTTGGTGTACCAGGTGTAATAAAAAAGTAATTGTGTACTGCTTGTGTATATTCAGAGTAACCAAAATTAAATTGAAAAAGATTATAAAGTTCAATACACATTATTACAATCAAGTTTAATTAGTGACAGCCAGTTAATAGATTAAACTCAGCAGTGAGAAAAATAAAATATTTATTACAGCTACTTTGTTAACATTAGCAAACAAAATAACCTGAAGTTTATTAGTTCATTCATTTTTTTTTCGGCTTAGTCCCTTTATTAATCTGGGGTCGCCTCAGCGAAATGAACCGCCATCTTATCTAGCACGTTTTGCGCAGCGGATGCCCTACCAGTTACAACCCATCACTGGGAAACATCCGTACGCTTCCATTCACACACGTACACTACGGACAGTTTAGCTTACTCAATTCACCTGTACCGCATGTCTTGTGGGGGAAACCGGAGCACCCCGAGGGAAACCCACGCAAACACAGGGAGAACATGCAAACTCTACACAGAAATGCCACCTGACCCAGCAGAGTCTCGAAACTTTTTGCTGTAAGGCAAGAGTGCTACACACTCCACCACTGTGCTGCCCAATTTTATTACTTATTAACTCCATTTTATACAACATTTGTGACTTGTAATCAGATTATACTATGATTGTTATGCGCTATTATTAGGCATTTACTAAGAAATTGACACCAACCAAGATGAATTAAGCTTTTGTAATTTTCACTGTGATTTAACTTCTTTTTTTTTTTACTTTATTTATCTAAAATACTATTAACCAGCTATTGGAGCTTCATTGCACAGTTAATAAACAATATTTCAGCAAGAAGTAGGTCAGATGAACATGTGAAAATGCTCATTATTGATTAAGCTATAATTAAGTTTTTTGACTAAGTCTCCATTACTAAAAACCTTTTGCTTTTATGAACACCTCTGCTATTTTAAACTGGGATTTTGTAGAACCTACAATTAGCTCTGGGCCGATAAAATATATTATATTGAATTTCAGTAAAATGTATGTCAATAACAATGAAAAGCTCTGGACTTTTTTTTTACTCTATATTGATCTAAAAGCCAATCACAGAACAGAAATGGGCAACAATGGGATTGTGTGGGATAGTGTGTTGATATTAGATATGTACCAAATTTTTGGCCACTGGAAATTTATCGGCCGAAAATGTTATGCCGTTTAATGCATCCTCTGTTTTTTGTGGCTTCAGTCATTGTTGGGGTACTATTTTGGAAGCAATCTGGAAACATTAACAACTTGTATTGAAAAATATATCGCTATCATTCAATATGGAAAATTATTATCGAGATTGCAGTTTTGCCATATCACCCAGCCCCATCCACAATATCAATATGAGCATTTTTATTATCATGATATTAAATTATTAAATATCTGCATATGTCTACAGTGAGTGTGAATGGTCACATATAATGCGTTTTCCGCTGAATAGCCTGGATGGATATTATTTTTCTGAAGCACTGCAGTTTGAAGGAGTGGCGTTTTCATTTAAAAATAAAAATGCACTAGTGTGGACGGCACCTTGTATCCCTTTTCCTTTGACCAGAAAATGTCTACCTAGCAGCAGCTATACTCGTAATGCCTTAGCAACCATATATTAACATCCTGGCAACAACCCAAAGCATCCTTGTATCAAAAGGATTTAAGTTACAAGTGTTTGTGCATTTTTAGACGGTGTGTATTCCTTGAGATTGACATTTTGGGAGCATCTGTGCCGTCGTTCTTTCCATAGTGTTCAGTTCATCTTTAAAGATGAGGGCCATTATCTTTGAGTGATTCTAATACACCGCCAGGCACTCGGGCTCTCTGCTGTGTTCTATTTTAGATCACAAATATTTCCAACAGCCAGTGCAGCACCATCCGATAGTCTGTTCTCACTCATGTACTGTAGTTTCAGCCAAAATTCCCCTCTGTCGGTCTGTTCCCAGAGCTTTAGAAATGCACCACAATCTGTAAAATTCTTAGCTCTTTGGTTCAGTGCTGAACTTTTAACCAATGTCATGATGAATTCAGGAGAATCCTCACAACTTTTTACAGAGGAGCTGTTGAGAGTGTTCTCACTAATGGCATCTCCTTTTGGTGTGAAAATAACAGTGTACCTGACAAGAACACCATTAAGAGAATAATGAAGTCAGCTGAAAGGTCTGTTGGACTCAAACTGATATCTATCGAGAAACTGTATCACTGACGTTGTCTGTCTTGGGCAAATTTTAAGGGATCCAACTACCCTGGCCATAGCCTGCTCACGCTCATGCCATCAGGCAGGCGTTACAGAAGCCCGAGGAGCAAATCAGTGCGGTTTCGTGTTTTTATCCTATCATTATAAGACTTTTAAATAATACCGTTTCTTAAACACTATTGATAGCTAGTATGAAATAATAAATCAATAAATAGTTAAACTAGCATAAATTGTTAATATTATAACTATTATAACAAATGGTGAAATATGGATTTAAGTATTAAGTTTTTCTCTTTAGAGATTTTTTAAATTGGGTTATATTTTATACAACTATATATTTATGAAATTATAAAAGCTTATTTTAGGATTTTATAGTGTTTGTATAGTGATGTTTTTTGATGTTGTTGTTGGGTCTGATGCAACGTAATTTCGTTCTGCATTACAATTTTATTGTGATGTTTTGAATGACAAAATAAAAGAAACTGAACTGAACTGAGAAGCATTTTGAGGAAAGTTGTAGCTGAGTTTCCTTAAACTATTGTTCAGTTGCTGATAACAGTACAGTGAAGTGGACACTATTTTTGGTTATGGCTATTAAAAATTAATAATAATATAATTGTGTATTATCATTAGGCATGGGCCGGTATAAGATTCTGATGGTATGATAAAATTAGATTAAAATATCAGGGTTTCACCGTATTGTTATTACTGCTTTATGTCTGAGTAAAAACAAAAACATTTTTCCTTTTTAAACACAATATATTTTATTTTAAGAAACATTTAAAATATTTTGGAGCAGTAAACATGTCAGGCTAATTAATTCAAATGAATTATCGACTTCTGCTGTCTTAATTTAGAATGGCATATTTAGATATCTTTCCTGCTGGAAATACTGTTATCCTAAAAAACAAACAAAAAAAAAGTTATTAAAAAGTCATAGTGTGCATATCTTTTGTATGATTAAAGAGACTCAATGAACAACTATGAGTCTGCTAGCAGTTATGCAGTCTCCTTCCTGACATAAGTCAACTTTGGCCTGAATATTTATCAGTGTTTATCTTGACCAGAGGCTGTTTTACAGAAATATCCTTACTCTGAGTCTTATCTCTGTTAAGCCATCATGGTAGTTTTGCTTAGAAAACAGACATTTTTTTTCAAATCTTAAGCCAAGAATTGAGATATGAAGTTTCTGTAAAACTGCCGCAGGTCTCTCTATGTTGGCTCTGATATTCATGTTAGCTCACAGCTCTATTAACAGACTGGATGAGGCACTTGACTGGATGCTGAGGGTCTTTGTGTGTGTGTGTGTGTGTATGTGTGTATGTGTGTGTGTGCGTGTGTGCGTGTGTGCGCGTGTGCGTGCATGTGTGCGCGTGTGCGTGTGTGTGCGTGTGTGTGTGCGTGTGTGTGTGTGTGTGTGTGAGAGAGTGAGAGTGTCAGAGAGAGAGAGAGAGAAATTTGAAACATTGATCAGTTCATTTTTTAATTTAAATGACTTAGAAAAACTTTACCATATACTCGGAGAGGACGAATTGACATTTAGACTAGCTGCAAAATATGTATATACCCTACACACCATAAGAAATGGTTAATGTAAACTCATGTATCTTATTTAAATAATTTAAACTTTTTACTATTATTATTATTATATTTATCTAATGTATTGTTTTTTGTGTGTGTGTTTGTCATTATATCTTAATTGTATTACTATTAATTTTTTAATGGTTTAAATATGTTTCATATTTGAAGTGCTTTGGCAATACTGTACTTAATGTCATGCCAATAAAGCAACTTGAACTTGAACTTGAGAGAGAGAGAGAGAGAGAGACCTGGGGCCTCATGTACGAAGACTTGCGTGGAAATCTTACTAAAACATTGCGTACGCACAAAGCTGTAAATGTGCGTATGCAGAAAAAAATTCAGATGTATGAAACACTGCGTACGCCGAATCTCACGCATATTCTTTTGTACATCCGAATGAACGTGAAACTGAGCGCAACATGCACGAGCACAAAACCCCTCCCTGCCTCCTCCCCCGTATGAATATGCTAATGACTATGCTAATGGCAAAACCCAACGAAAAAGCAAAGGCAAAAGCAAGCAAAAAGAGAAACTTTGAACAGAATGTGAATTAGAGGTGCTGCTTTCGGAGGTAGACCGGAGAATAGCGGTGTTATTTGCAAGTTTGTTCTCCGGAATTAACAACAAAAGAAAAAAATAGAGTGGGAGAGTTTAGCTGATGCGGTTAACACAGTTGGGTCTGAACATCGCACTGAGTGCATTAAAAAAAGAAATAGTGGGGTTTATATCTGTATAATGTTGCAGCACCCTTAACAGTCTCAGTGGCGCTACTCGTAAGACGCATGTGATCATGTATTGACACGTTCGAGCATGAACTCGGCTCGAATCCAGCGTCTGATGAACTCTTTCTTCTTTTTTGCACCGCTACATATCAGTTTTTGCCCACTATTTATCACGAGAAAGACAAGTAGGAATCATCAATAAGTTTGTGCATCATATTTTATTTGCACATTTATTGAATGGAAATGTTTCTGATTCACGCATGCAAATTCATCTTCAGATAGTGTCTTTATAGCAATGTGCGTGCGGTAGATCGCTCAGATTAAATTGGGAAAACAGGCGACTGCTGCAAATTGTGCTTTAATGTTTAGCTGGTCAACTGTATGGTATGGAAACCTTATATACCTGCTAGATGAACCCGTCTCATACAGCTGCCATTGCAAGGCTCAGACACTTTGTAGAGAGGAATTTGACACAACTGCCTCTAGGAGTCGCCAATGGAAATAAAACAGACACGCACAAAAAATGTGCGTACGCCTGCCAGAAAGCTGCCGTGAAGCTGCGCACATTCCCACGTTCAGTTCATTGTTAGTAAATCCAAACGTGAGCCATTCTGAGCGTGAAACCTGGCGTACGCAAAGTTTTTGTGCGTACGCAGCGTTGATACATGAGGCCCCTGGACTGGCTGCATTAGGAGCTGAACAGTGTGTAGGATCTTTAAAGCACAAATATTGCCTTTTGTTGCTGGGTTACAATAGACTTCAGCATCGGTAAAAAGATCCACTCACATCCTCCTGAGTAATGAAAGGGACTGATTAGTAGCTTGACAGTAAAGAGGTCAAACATAAAGGGACGATATGTTTCCATATAAATAAGTGAATTAGACTTGGCGCAAAACTGGAATATCACGTAAAAGATTTGTTTCATTCCAGCGAGTCAAAGAGAACAAAATCGTGACTTCCTGATAAACTGGTGATAAATATCAATTTAAAAAAAGTAATTTGCTGTGGTTGAAGCTAATGAGGGTCTGTTTTTTTGTTTATGAAAATACTTGTATCTCAGAAGATAAACATGAAAGCCAATGGACTTTTTGCAGTATTTTAGATGCTCTTTGGGAGACAAGATATTCAAGACAGTTCCGGAGGTAATAATACTGAACCACTTTGATTTTTAGAATGGACCAATCAGCATTTTAGATGTTTTACAATGTGGTCGGTCCACTAAATTGTCCATTAATGCAGTCCCTTTGTGCCTGTTTTTACTATCACATGATCTGTTAAAACAAAATCACATGACTTATTTAATGAGCCTGCTGGAATTTATTTGGTGAATGTGTTTGCATCGTGGTTTGTCCGTGGTTTAAAAATGCAATCTCGATAAATATTTTACATATTGAATGATAACGAACGATAATATTTATTAAACAATATATTTTGATTGAAGTTGTTAATGCTTTCAGATTTAAAAAGAGTAGCCCAACAATCACTGAAGCCACAAAAATAAAGGGTCCAATAAATGGCCTAGCATATTTTCGGCCAATACATTTTTGGTGGCCGAAGATTTGGTACATCTCTAATATTGACACACTTTTCGATTGCCATTTATCGGCCCAGAGCTAAACTGTAGGAAAGGTATAGCAGAAAATGTTGACTGTTTTAAAACCTTGATTTTTATTTTTTATTTATTTATTTTTATTTTTTCCCCAAACTGCGGTATACCTTGATAACGGTTATTGTCCCATGCCTGACAGCTAATGATGTAATATTTATGTCCTCCTTTTCTCTTGAAGAAGATTTATTTTCATGTGTATGTGCTGAATCATATGAAGAAAAAGGCATTTCAGGATACCTAAAAACAACATTTAATTTCATGTAGAGCAGGGGTCACCAATCTCATTCCTGGAGGTCCTCTGCTAAGGAGCTAAAATCTACAGGACACCGGCCCTCCAGGAACAAGTATGGTGAACCCTGGTGTAAAGAGAACTGTCTGCTGGCTGGTTAATCAAGTTTTTTAGTCACATGATATATTAGGTCAACAAAATGTTTTGTGAAGGAAATGGTTTAATAAATGTGTTTTTGCAGTTAAGTTTTCTTTCTTTGTTGTTTAAATGGAAAAAAAAAACAACAGTTGTATGCATCATTTTAATGCATATGCTAACAATTCATGTGCTTATTTCTTGGTGTTTAAATTCTGTTGTATTTTTTCCCCTGTGTATAATTATAGAAATGTTCTTGGTAAAATATCCCTTGCAGGGTCATTTTTATCATGAAAAGTGCTGCACGTGAAAATTCCATCAAAATTAAAAAAATAATAAATATGTTTATTTGATTCTAACAGAATCAATTCAAATCACTGTTATTGCTACACCATCAGCAGTCGTGTGCTAGGATGAGTGAAAAGATTAGGCGCTGGCTTCAGACAGTACAAAAATACAACGACGTACTCTACTAATAACAGTTAAATACAGTTTGTACTGAAGATGATAAATATGTTCAATAACACACATATGTAGATAATAAAAACACACATTACACATAAATGTAGACACAATTAGACAAGTACACATTCAAAAAGGTGTATACAGCTGGAAAAATAAGTTTTAAGCATGTCGCCATTTTTCTCAGAAAACACATTTGTAAAGATGCTGTTGACTTGAAATGTTCCCCGGATGTTGGTAACAACCAAAGAAATCCATATATGCAACGAAAACAAATCTAATTACAAATTATCTGTAACAAAAAATGACTTGGGTAAAAGTACTGAACAAATAATAAAAGGGAGATGTAGAAGACAGTGAAAGCCCAGACAGTAGCTGAAATCTCTCAGTAGTTCTTCAGCAATCCTCCGCCCTTTGTCATTTGTAAATTATTGTTAGCTGCTTCAGTCCAGCATCTACATTATCAGGATGATAAAGATGAAGCCAGGGTGGACATTTCAGCAAGACAATGATCCAAAACACAGACAAGGAAACTCTCAAATGCTTTCAGAGAAAGAAAATCAAGCTGTAGAATGGCCCAGCCAATCAGTGGACTTCAATCCAATAAGAAATACAAAATGAAGATCAGATTGGATAGACGAGACCCACAGAACCATCAAGATGTTTACACTGTTGAAGTCCGTGAAAAACTCAGACCTGAGAAATACATGTGACTTCATTCTCCATATGAGAGGCTGCTATCACCAAAAAAGCCTTTTATATAAAGTATTAAACACGTTTCAGTAGTTCAGCACTTTCTCCGTGTGTCATTTCGTTGTTCTTAAACATAACTCATTTTTCAGATTGTTTTGTTTTTTACTTTTATGTTTGTATTGTTTGTTATGGCTCTTATTAAAATCTGGTTCAATTCCATGTCAACAGTTCTTTTTAAAAATGTTATTCCCTCAAAAAAACATGACATATTCAATACTTATTTTCCCCGCTGTAGTTTGACTGTTGGTGGATGATTAAACTCTGATGTGAGTAAAACCTTTTAAAGTGAGTAAAAAAAAAAAGGATAAATTCGCAGACATTACAAGACCAACATCTTAAATAAATGCATTTTAATTATGTGCTTTAGTACAGCATTCAAATAATTTGAGTTTTTAAATAGCATGTTAACACATTTCTTTTGTTTGTGTAGAAAATGCGGAGTCTGCTGAACTCAAGCACCTCTTTGAGCAGAATTACTCCCACATCTACTATGTCTTCTTTGAAAACTTTGTCACCATCGAGGTTAACCTGAAACAGAAAGGTAAGACCTGGAGCACTTCATATTCTTTGTTGTTTAAAGATATAATTCTTTGCGCTCTTGTTTGTTATTTGAATGTTTTGCAAAGTTGCATTGCTTTGCAGTTGACCTACTCCTGGTTGTTCTCTCTGCAAACACAGAGTCAGGAGTCACAGTGTTAATGAGCAAGTTTCCATGAAATGGCGTTTGAGGAAAATTAGCTTGCCTCTGGTTAGCCATGTTGGGTCACACAAGCTCGTTATAGTGCACAGAGAGCGCGGCTAGTGTCTCGCAACACTGCACAGTCGCTCATTGAGTATTCAGAGAACTGCTCGCTGCCTTTGACCTCTCATTTGATATCTTTACATTGCGTCTAGTTCTGCTGCATCTGTAGCTGGTTCAGATTGTTATCCTTGCTCAGTACAAGCAGTGTTTACCTGTTTTTCATAATTGAATTTCTAAGTGTTGTATGACTTTGTGTTGCAAACCAGTATATTCTTAATTTTTTTATTTTAATGTTTTGGCATAAACACTTGTTAATTTTTGTTTTTACTTCGGTATATAACTTTATCTTAGTAGTTCAGCCAGACTTTTTTATTTCATTGAGATTGTTGTGCCATTATTACGGTAGTTTATTTTTATTTAATGGCTTAACAACTTGCTTGTTCTTCTGATTTATTTCACTATGGGAGAAATAACAAGGAAATCTTTCAATAACAATTTTTTGTGTTGCACTTAATTTAGTTGTGCTCATTTTGATAAATTTTGCCAACTGTCAACTGCCGCTCGTTAAACGAATATTAACCGTTAATTGTCAACAGATTAATATTAAAACATTATTTAATTAAAAAATTGATATGCCTATTTTGTGTGATGCATTAAATATTGCATTTTTAAATATTTATTTTAACATGCGAACAGCATTCAGAACATAACAGAGCATCTTCACGCACCTATAGTGTTTTCAGCAGCATAGAAAAACAGAATAAACTAAACAAAAGAATAAAGTAAATCCTTGTCTAGATCTTTTTTTACTTGAATGACAAATTTAGATTACAAAACGGAAACACTGAATCCTTTTTAAGAACCGGCATTTGCTGTATGTCCATTCATGTTTTTTTTTCTTCTGTCAAATAAAAATATCAGGCTACCTCAAATAGATTGCTCCACGGAAAATATGCATTTAATTAATGCTCCGCTGTTATTATTATACTACAAAATCTGTCAACATTTTTAAGTAAAGTATTTATTTTATTTTTTTGTCTTTCAAAAATATTTAGGTCAAACTCTATCCAAACATAATCTTGCACAAACTGACTGAGACATGCCAGATACACAGTGGATCAAATATAAAACCATAACATTACACTGTAAAAAATCGTATGTGCTATTTACTTAAAAATACTCTGTGCAATAGTGTAACCACAAGTTTTTAAAGTAATTTTTAAAACTAAGCAATTAAGCAAAAACCACTTGAATGAATCAAGTGAAAATTGATAATTTTTTTGAGCGATAGATAGATGATAAATTTAATATTATTACTGGGATTTGCTTTTATAATTCATGCAAATCCACCACCATTTACTCAATTTAATTTTTTTAGCAAAAAATACTTAAAGGAATCATGTGAAAATTAGTATTTTTCAGTGATATAATATGATTTTAATATTGTTAGTGGAATGTGCTTTTATAATTTAAGCAAATTAACCACCATTTACTCAAACTTATTGATGAAAATTATTCATTTATAAAATGTAAAATATGCAATAATGAAATAAATACACAATGCATTTTTGCCAAATATCATTTTATTACATGTTCCACTGATAACAAAATGGTACATACAGTTTGTTAAACAAGTTAATTGGTTTCTCAAATTAAGCCTAATAATTGCACTGGTTTGCTTTAAAATAAGTCAAATTCACCCCTTTTTATTATTTTTTTTAGCAAGTTCTTCTCAATATTTTTTAAGAAATCCAGAATATCAAAAAGTATGCACATTATTTTTAATGAACACTTCATTATTTTTTATGAAAATTACATGCCTCAAGATTAATTTTTTACTGTTTAGACAAAAACAATAACAACAAACATACAAACAAATGAACCAACAACAAAATAAAATATTTTTAAAAAGAAAAAAAAACAACATGCGTGCATACATCAAACAGAAACTGTAAGGGGTAAAATAAAACGATATTCTAGAAACTAATCATACAATCGTTTAGCCTTCTCACCCTTCGTTATTTTTAAAGCTTCTACTTAGGTGGCAAACTCCTTTTTAAACACAACCAATTGAGGAGTTTAATAGAAGTCATTAGTTTAAAGATTATGTCTTAATTATGATTATGACTTATTTGCTCTGTCTCACAGTTCATGTGTGCGTGTGCTGCGTGTGATGACAGAAAATGACAATGAAGCTTAAAGCTTAAAATGTTGACTTTTAGTAAAGTATAGGCTACTACAAAGCGTATAACAATTTTGTTTTATTGGCATATGATATTGCATTACTTTACATACATGTTTTATAAGCTGTAAAATGAAAGCCTCCGTTTGGTGTGAAGTTATCATTATGCAAAAATCAAGAAAAACTTTAGATTTGTTTTATTGGTAGATTAGGCTATTTAAAAATGTATATTATATAAGAACTATTAATAACTGTAATTTTCTAAATGGAAAAACGCTCGTTTGTTGGTTGTAGCCCACACTAAATTATCAGTAGCCTATTTGTTGAGTTTATAACGCGGCTCCATGCAGCACACAGACGATCAGCATCACCACTGGTTTGTCAACTCGTCTGTGTCAAGCTAACCAGAAATACAGCTCTGGGTGACCTGAAACAGCGACCACTAGTCTCTCCTCCATAATTAATAGTTCCCTGTAGTCGTCTTGACAAAACAAACACTGCTGTCACCTCAAAAGAAACCCCGCTTCTGTTTTCATTTGATAAAGAATGAAAGATGCGACTGAGGTAACATAGAGGGCAATGGCAAAACGCGAGTCATGCAGGGCTCATAAGCATCGCGTAAAACACTCTCTGCCTTTAGTAAACCATTCAAAAGATGCGCCTCTTAATGCAAAAAGTGCGTTCGCTGTGATCCGCCCCTTATTTAGCCAAACTTTAAAAATATCTAACTAATAATTTGTAATCGTTTAACTAATACCATTAATTGGTTACAAACGCACCCTTTCGGTTAGGGTTGTCAAAATTAATTGTTTCTTCGGTGTACTGCGATGCAGACGTGGACAATTCGGTATCTGTTCAGTAATAATCATAACTGGTTATTATGTACTGACGTCATTCACCTCATATGCGCTGTGTGGCGAGGGAGGTGAGCGCGGGTATTTATAACACTCCTAGTGCCAACTGTGCACAATTTCACTGCATGTGTGTGATTTCTGTACAGTCTTTCATTGACAATTACAGCAGAAGCACCTATTCTCACTCCATTTCCTCTCTCTCTCTCTCTCTCTCTCTCTCTCTCTCTCTCTCTCTCTCTCTCTCTCTCTCTCTCTCTCTCTCACTGTGGCCCATTTTACCTGCTGGCGTGACCTTTCCTCTCGGCTGCTGGTGTGACTTTTCCTCCTCTCTTTTCCTCTCGGCTGTCTGCATTCCCGCGGCTGTACCTATGCATTTTTGCGGCACCCGACCAGTTTTCATGTGGCGTGGGAATAAATTTCAGTGTAAATTGCGGGAACCACGATTAGGCGAACCACCTACTTTCGGTTAATGGATAACCGGTTATTCTGAGCATCCTTTACTTAAATGTTTGTGCAAATTAAAATGGAAATGTTTTTACTTTGGTATTTAGCTTTAAAATTTCATCTCAGCAGGTTTTTTCATTTCAATGAGATTGTTGTACTATTAAATACATTAGTTTACTTTTATTGGCATAAACACATGTTTGTTCTTCTGATTGATTTATCTAGGAGAAATGAGGAAGTTCTTAAACAGTCGGAGTTTTTGTGTTGTACTTGAATGTTGTGCAAATAAAAGCGGATGTTTTTACTAGCTGTAAAAATGTATCTAAGTAGTTCAGCAGAACATTTTTATTTAAAAATGAGATTATTTTTTATTTTTGAGACATTTTTATTTTTATTTATGAGATTGTTGTATTACTGCAGTAGTTTATTTTTATGTATTGACATGAACACTTGTTTGATTTTTCTAGTCATTTCTCCCATAGGGAAATCAATCGGAAGTTCTTAATCACATATTTTCTTGTGTCGTAATTGAATGTTTTGGCAAATTAAAATGGATATGTTTTTACTCTAGTATTTAGCATTACAACTTCATCTTAGTAGTTCAGCAGGACATTTGCATTACATTGAGATTGTTGTATTATTTCAATAGCTTTTTTAATGTATTGGCATAAACACTTGTTTGTTTTTCCTAGTCATTTCTCCCATCAAGAACTAAATGATCATTTTTTGTGTTGCAATTAAATGATTGTGCAGATATGTTTATAATCTATTTAGCATTGAAAGTTCATCTTGGTAGTTCATCAGGATAATTTCATTGAGATTGTTGTAGCATTATTAAAGTAGTTTATTTTTATGTATTGACATGAACACTTGTTTTCTCCCATAGAGTAATGAATCAGAAGTCTGTAAACAATCACATTTTTTTGTGAATGTTTGTGAAAATTAAAACAAACATGTTTTACTCCGGTATTTAGCTATAAAAGATCATCTTAGTAGTTCTTCAGGACATTTTAATTTTAGTAAGATTGTTGTAGCATTATTACAGTCAAATTTAAAATTACTGTGTGGAGTCAGTTTACATTAACACAGCCCACTTATATTGCTTGCATTGACAGCACCTTAGTGTTGTTTTCTCAGCTATTTTAAACAGTTGTTTTAATCCTTTGACAATTGTGCTGTTTTTTTCATGTTTAGTCAACCTTGACCTGTTTTAGTTTTGCCCATTTTTGGTTGACAGATTTTGAGCATTTTAGTGTAGTCAATGAAAGTATATTTACAATCCCGTCATGCTGATTAAGGATGAATGTATGCTTTTGTTTTGGTACATGGTTTGTTTTGTCAAATCTAGTTTCCTGTTCGTAATCTATTTATCATACACTGCAAAAAATACTGGCTTCCACACAATCGATTTGTGAACATAAATGTTCAATTCACTTAAATTAGTAAAAACTAATAAGTGAATTTATTCAAGTTGTCCTCAAAAAGCACAATAATTGTTTTGTTTCAGTTCATTTTAAATAAGTAGTTTGATTGAACAGCAAATGTAAGTTTTTAAGTGTGGAAATTAACGCATGTTTCGTCAGATTTAATTAGTTTAATTACCACCAAGCAGTTGCATTGCAATATAAAATGAAGTGCAATGCAATTCTGCAATCGACAGCATAAAATGCATTTCCATACAGACTTTAAATGATCAACTTTTGGTTAAATGTGCACTTAAAAGCTGAAAATCGTTCGTTATAATTGATTAAGAAAATAGTTTGGAGTAGGTCTTGATGCCACATGTTTGAATGGCCCTTGTTTCCAGAGCAGATACGTAATTCTTGTTTGTTGAGCTTTTAATAGCAGCCCTGTGGGCTTTTTCAGATCCCTTGGTGACGTTCAATGTGTTTTTTTGTCGTTTTCTTTTTCTTGTAGGTCACAAATCCCAACGGGAAGAGCTCGATTCCATCCTTTTTATATTTGAGGTAAGGCATGTAGATAATTACCTGATGGATACTTAAAAACATTAGCATAATTTATTATCATTGTATCACTCCCTTCCACCATTCCACCATTCCACTTCCTACTACCCAACATTCCTTTCTGTTTAAAATGTTGCAAGATTTTGTTGAATATTTATCATTGACTATATTAAAAGATCTTTATATATATATATATATATATATATATATATATATATATATATATATATATATATATATATATATATACATATATATATATATATACATATACATATACAAAACACTTCATTGAACATTCTCACATAGACATCGCCTATGTTTAGTAAGTTTAACTGTTAAAAGCTATTAACTAAGTGATATTTACATGATATTAACACTAAGGAGTTGTTCTACTGGACCAATTGGGCAAATGGTTGAGATTTTTACTTGCCCCGCCAAAATATTCACATTTCCCCACCCAAAAAAAAAAAGTTAATGGCTATTTCTTAGCCACGTATTTTAAATATGTTATATAATATATCTGCTTTGATGTTATTCAGGACATCATCTCAATGATCCCAAAAATAATGCCTGTGAATTTAGGATTTAAATATTTTTTTTAAATAATAATAAATGTATAATAAGCGTAAGCTTCGAGGTTTTGATTTCGTTAATTGCTTGTTTTGTTCATTGTGTTGTATCCATATAAATATCTGCTTCCAAGACATTAAAAACAGCCTTTTTTTTTTTTTGCCTCATAATTTGTTGTTGCTATATCTTCATTCGTTGTACTGGTTGTTACCAGGTTACAAAAACAACGTGCTCATCCACATCCAATCAGATAAGAGGAACAGAAAAGTAATATGGTGTTTACGACATCACAGAGAAGGTGGCATTTAAATGGTTAAAAGCGCAAAATGTTTCTCGATTCTAAGACTGTATTTGCATGCAATTGACAAATAGTCGCAAGCAAATGAAACTTTTAGTGACAAGGCAGCACTGGCCAGATCGTCCCGGTAACGATTCGGTCTACTGTTCTGAGCGTCTGCCATCAGGCAGTCCTTATTGTTGAGCCCTGTGTTAGTGACTAATTTATTAGTTAAAGTTATTAGTTACTAATAAAGTTATGGTAACATTTATGATGAAAAACATCTTTTGTAAGCTGTTTGGACAGAACTGTGTGAGGTATAGTGTGTTCACTAAAATACTGGAGTGATATAAACCCTGACATTAATTTAAATTAATTATTTAATTTAAATTAATTATTAATTACATAAATTTCCTGACATTAAAATAGGATTAAAATCTCTCCCAGTTTGAGGCCCATCATGACATAGGAGTGCAGTTTTCTCGCCGACCGAATTGATTGACAGCCCCATATTAACATGTCTCTGTAGTAACGCTTATAATCATATCAACAAGACAGGATGTGCACAGAGCAACCAGAATCAAAAGATCTGTTCAGCTCTCTGTGATCATCAATCATCATCAAATGTGATCAAGAATAAGTTTTACAAGTTTAAAATGTTTTCAAAACTCTGCATGTCTGTAATGAATTTCAACCGTCTTTATCACCGCAGCCGCATGTCAGTACAATATAAAAGAAGACGATTCAATCCTAAATTGTGGACGTTAAATCAGGTTTATACATTAACATAACGGATATACATACAGCAGCGGATATTAACATGTATCCTGTCACATTTGTCTGCAAAAACAATGCAAAGTTAAACGTGTGCCCTGTGTATGCATGAACTTTATAACAACGTTGTGTGTGACTCGTCATCGTTGCAACTCCATAAGAAATACACAAATAATCATTGGGAAAGTTCTTACTGTAGTTTTTCTTACAAATGTTACGTGAGATCTACTTCCTTCATGTCTGTCACTGTGCTGTTTATCTGACGAAGCCGAGGCGGAGATTGAGCCTCACTCTGACAGACTCGGGGTAACGGTGGGCAAGAACAACTAGCATTAAAGGCACAGGCCACAAAACAGCTACGTTGTGTTCAGAGCAGAGAGTTCTAATCTTCTAAAAGGTGTAATAATTAATCTGATGGCTTTTTTTTTAGCTGAAACTTTACAGGCACATTCTGGAGACATAAAAGACTTCTCTTAGATCTTGAAAAAGGGTAAATAGGCGTCCTTCATATAAAGCTGCTTTGAAACAATAATTATTGTGAGAAGCATTAAACAAATCGAATTGAATTGTATATTATTTGGTTAAAGCTTGTTTATTAAGAAACTGCTTTTATTGTAAATTATGTATTGAAAGTTGCCATGATTATAAATAATATGGCATTAAAACATAACAGAAACAAACCCAACACTTGTCTCCTCTCACAGTTGAGTTTTTCTGTATTTGCTGAAGCATCAGTGTCATCAGTAGGGCCAGATATAATCTGCACACATTTTTGCTATTTCTGCAGAGAATTTTGTAAAAAATCTGTGGATTTAATATATTAAATAAAAAAAATAATACATTTTTAACTTTTATTTAATGTTTACAATGCAGATCCAATTAGATCCACTTATCTGGTAAACAAAACAAGTCTCTCATATAATATATCTACTGAAAGACACAAACTGTATTGAAAATAAATCATATAACCATTTTAATATTGCTGTTATTATATCACAATAAAATTAGTGAAATGAATTTAAAAACTGAATAAATAAAAATGTACACACATCCACACAAGTAAATACATAGACTTAATGATTGGCTAAAAATCAGCGTATTTCCGCGTGTGCAGATTCCGTGTGGGCGTAGTCATCAGTAAAGACATCATTGATAAGAAAAGATTGACATGCACCTGACAGATAACTGATGTGTCTCTCAAACAGAAAGAAAAAAACAGGTGTTCTTTGCCTCACCCAAAAGGCTTATGAGTCACACTTAAGCTTTTCGCTCGGCTGGTTTGCCCCATGGGCTATTAGTAATAGTGAAAACTGAAGATGCTTCTTTAAACGCACCATCATGATGAGACAAGTGTGATTTCTGCACATAAGGAAGCTATTGCAACATTGCAGCCTGTAGTGTCACATGGAAGCCCAGTAATGCGTGTTTGCACAAATCTGCTCATCTGTTTTGAAATGTAAATATATGCTACGAGCTATGCTCATATAGTAATCTCTTCAGATGTTTTAATGCGTGTACTAACATGAGTGAATATATTGGCTTGTCTGCAGTCAAATCCATATGCTTACATTGCAGAAAATCCTACAGCTGTTACCAGAGCGAATACAAGGAAGATGGCAGTTCCACAGCATAGGTAAAGATTTATATTTCTTAAAAATATATATATTATTATTAGCATTTCATGAGAAAGCAATAATAAGTTGACATTGTGTTTTCTGTTTTTATATATTTTTAAAATGTACTTAATTCATGTGATTTAGTGTCAAGTGATACATCAGAAAGCATTTTAATAAGCTTATGTAGTGCATAATAAATATTATAAACGTCTTTACCAACATTTTTAAAATCAATTTAATTTTTAATTTGTCTCAGACTTTTGAATGGTTTTGTAAAATAACAATGAAATTTGGTAACACTTACATTAATATGGTCCATTAATTAATGCATTTACTAACATTAAGTATGAATAATTTTGTAAAGCTTTAATAAATTATAGCTCAGCATTAACTAATGCATTTTTTAAATCCAAAGTTGTGCTTGTTAACATGAGTTAATGCACTGTGAGTTAACATGAATTAACGTAATTGAACTTAAATAACATTAACAAAGATGAATTAATACCGTAATGTATAACTAATGGTTTGTTCATGTCAGTAAATACATTAACTAAGATTAACTAATGGACCATTATTTAAATAATTTTCCTTTAACTTTCTCTATAATTTTGTAAATTGGAAAACAGAATACATTTTCTAATTAGTAGGGGTATAATATATTTACTAACTATAAAATATAAATAAATTTTTTAACTAATATTAATAATAATTAAACTGTCTTTTGCTAAGTGTATTTTTATTTCCTTGGCTAATGGCTATTTATGTTTGTCATAGATAAATACGCTAAATATGCCAGTAGACATATTGAGTCGCTCATTCAGATGTTTTGTTCAAAACAGCTGATTAATTTAGAATTTACTGGCTTTATGAATGGATAATTTGGTCACGCTTTATTTTGATGGTTCGTTTGTTGAATTTAAGTTTCATTGCATCTACATGTCAATTAATTCTCATTAGATATTTTAGTAGAATGTTAGGCTTGGGGTTAGGGTTAGTGTAAGTTGACAGGTACTTGCAATTTTTTTTCTAGTCAGTTAAATGTCTGTTGAAGGAGCAGTATCAACAGATATTAAGCAGACAGTCTACTAATACTTAAATGGACCATCAAAATAAAGTGTTACCTTTTTTTTCAAATGAGAGGATGAAGTTGCATTTTGGAATGAAATATTGCAGTGCTATGTCCAGGAAAAAGTTTTATGTCTAAAATGTAACTTACGCGCATATTTGCAGTTGAGCTCACTTGCTGACATTCTTGCTTGTGTGATATTTCATAACTATATTATGTATTGTAAATATAAGCATACAAGAATATTTTTGCTTTCATAATTTGAATGATTGGATCATTCTAGCTGCATTCTAATAGGTTTCATCATGCATAGAAAAATTAAGTATTTAAACAATGTGTGTTATTATATGTATATATACAGTTAGTGACAGTTTATAATGACCACTACCGCCGTGTATGATGCTGCCGCAGAACAAAGGGATTATTAAAATGTTTTTATGTGTAACAGCAGTTTGTGAAAATGCCGCCAGGGTGCAAAACTCAAATTGAACATGGAAAAGATGCATTTTTAACACATTTTATTTTTCCACCTGGTCATATAGTACTCTTAAAACCTAGAGTTTTC